>NC_138896.1:71169692-71458199 GCF_965194825.1 Balaenoptera physalus
CAGCCAAGGAGACCACAGCAACAGCTGCAAAGAGGACGCACTCACCTGGAAGAGATGCAGGTTCCTGCCCAGCAGTCGCACTTCTCGCTGCACGTGGACCGGCATCAGGCTGGAGCCCTGCACGCTCTCCACACAAGGGCAGGAGCCTGGCCCCAAGGTCGTCTCCTGCAGGCACCAAGCGCCAGGCAGTCTATGGAGCCCACCTGCCGCCTCAGCCCTTTCCCAGGCAGAACCCCGGGGCCAGGCCAGCGTGAGGCAGCGGACACCCCCCTCCCCTCCATCCTTCCCCTGCAGAATCGCGAGGTGGCCAAGAGGCTGCATCTGTCCCGATCCCCTCCCCTGAGGCCTCCTTCCTGGGCCGGGTCTCACCAGCTCCCAGAGCCCAGGGGTGTCGTACTGGTAGTCAAGGCTGGACAGGAGGATGAGGGGGGCGGGAGGGCCCTCGTGCTCAGCAGAGTCTCCATCACCTGAGAGGAGGGTGGAAGTGGAGAAGGCGGGCGTGTCACCCCCTGTCCACTCGTCCGCCTCGGGCAGCTCGCCGCCTTCTCTCATGAGCCAGTCCAGAGCGGGCTTCGTGGAGCCAGCGGCCCCTGGGAAAGTGGTGGCGCGAGCCGTGCCGGGGGGCTGGTCCAGGGGTACCGCAGAGGGGAGAGCCTCAGGGCCAGGCTCTGCAAGGGCGGGGGGCAGTGCTGCTGCGTCTGAGGGCGATGGGTGTGAGGCCAAGAGGTCCTCGGCGGTGGCTATGGGTCCGAAGGCCGTGGGGGCAGGGAGAGCGGTTCCAGGCCTCTGGCGGGGGCTGGGAGGAGGACGGGCCTCATGGAGAGGTGAGCCCATGGAAGCCGAGGCAGGTGTGGGGCCGGGACCTGCCCACGGCTCCCGGGGGCTGAGCAGGGAAGGCCTGGCCCCGGGGGGAACATCCAAGGCTGTGGCTGTGGAAGGAGTGTCCACGGGAAGGGCGTAAGGAACCGGGGTGACCGTGGCCCTGGGGGCTGTGGGTGGGAAGGAGGTGGGTGCGTCTCTTGCAGGAGGGGCTCGGGAGAGGGGCGGGCTCTGAAGGGGGAGGCAGAGAAAGACAGGAAGGGCCGCTCAGCAGGCAGGTGCGGGAGCAGGCGGCAGGCAGGCAAAGGGTGTGTTAAGAGGAAAGGAGACCAAGGAAAAGAGAAACAAAAACAGCCCGTTAATTCTCCAGAGGGGAAGGGGAGGGCGCGCTCTAGGGGCGTCTATGGCATCTGTGCCAAGGTGGGGCACGAGGCCAGACCTCCCCTCCTCTCAGCTACAAACGTCCTCTCCCGAAACAGGTGGGACGTTGACAGCCATCCTCCAGTGAGTCCGTCACACACAGCAGCTCAGGTGCTCACGACAGAGCACCCGGGGCAGGCAGACACACAGACCCCGGGCCATGAGAGAAACCCTCACAATGGGGAGCCCGAACCCCCCTGGGGCCCGGCCAGGAGTTGGGCTCACCTGTTGGCTGACCACCATGGGCCCAGCATCACACGAGGCCTTGTGTGTGCACAGGTGCTGCCAAACACACCAGTTACACCCCCAGAGGCTTCTCACGCAGGCCTGGCACCTGCACAGAGCACAGCCATGGGGTGGGGATCGCCACGGGGCAGCCCAGGGGCTGGGGGTCGGGGTGAGGAACTCACTGTGCAGATGGGCGGAGCAAGGTGACGGCCATGCAGTCATAGAAGGAGAGGGAAGCCTCGGCAATCACGACGGTGCCAAACCTGAGCTCCAGGCTCACGGAGACGTGGTCTGCAGAGGGAGGAGCGGGCTGGGCTGAGGAGCAGGGAGGGGCACTCAGACCCCGAGCTGACGTCCGAGACCACACAGGGTGGGTTTAGCACTCCGACCAGGAAGGGGTACCCAGGGTCGGGAACACAGGCCACAGGGTAGAAAACAGGGACTTTAGGGACTGGGGACCAGAGGGGGGCCTCAGAGAAAGGCATCGCTTCAGGACCCTTTGCCTGGATTCACACCTCATCCTGATCACACCCCTTGGAGCAAGATGGGAGGAGAGTGGGGCTCCCAGGCCCCGGGCTGGCTCCTTCTCTCACCCACCGGCTTCTCTCGGCAGCTCTGGAGCCTCACTAGGGTCTGGGGAGGGGCACATCACACCAGAACTGGTCAGCAGGGCAGGACTCTGGTATTCCCCAAAGTGGCAGGAATAAGACTCCCCTGGCCACAGGGGTGGCAGATCAGGTACTGACAAGAAAACCTGCGAAGAGAGGCCAGGACACGCTGTTGGAGCCACTGGGCAACAGATCAGGGCTCCATTTACAGGCTCCCAGTGTGGGCAGGCACCAGCGGCCACCAGCCCCCAGTGATCACAAATACCCTCCAGCCTGGGTTAGTAACAGATGGAGAAAGCGCAGCCCCCAGAGAAGCGACTTGGGCAAGGCCATATGGTATTTAAAATACAAGGTTTCGACCCATCACCAGAGCTCCCCCCAGCCAGGGTTCCGCCTGCTCTGGTCTTCACCTCCCTCCTCTCCTCACGGCTGATGTTAGCAGGACTCAAGGCTGCCACTCGCAGACAGCCCACCTCAGGCTGGAAGCTCCACAGCCACCGCTCTAAGCCCCGGCCCCGAGAGCACTCGGAACGGCGACTGCACCTGGGCAAGAATGACCAGTGTCCACCTGTGACCCTCACGGGGCCACTGGCAGTTCATGGGGCAGGGACACCTACAATCCTAGGGACCTGGGCAGGATCCTCAAGTCGGCCACGACATGCCTGGCAAGTCAGGGTGGAGAATAGGGGTGAGGGTAGGGCGTTGGGGCATCCAGGGGTCAAGGGTTGAGAGTCAAGGGCCAAGGACCAGGAACCCTGGACAGGGTAGGAGAATTGAGGGCATGAGGCTGGGGTTGGGGTGGGGCTGGGGAAGGGGCCAGGGTCGGGGGAGCGCTGACCTGCCGAGGAGCACACACCACCCACAGTATGGGTCCCTGTGAGCCAGGCAAGATGCACAGTCCAGGTGCTGAGCACAGGAGGCCACAGGAACCTTGAGAAGCTACAGCAGCGAAGAGGACTTGAGGTCAACAATCCAAGCACCAGTGGCTCCCCACATACAGGCCCCCAGCTCCCCCGAGGCCCCTCCCAGCAGTCATGCCCTCCCTGGCTGGCGCGTGGCACTCACCGTGCTCTGGGTCATGACATACAGGTGCTCGAAGGCCCCATCAAAGATGAGGTCTCTGCTCACCGCAGACCCCTGCTGGATGATCCGTGTGGAGTACGGGTGGCCATCACTCCCTGGGCCCAAGTAGACCTGAGATCAGAGACCACAGGGTCTGAGGCCCAAGGCCCTCCCCTCTCACCCCAATAAAATAATTTACAGGTAGAATTTCCTCCTAGAGAGTACAGGTCACACCACCTGGCCCCAGAAAGAGGAGCACAGGTCATCTCTCCCAGCCAGGGCCAGGGGCACATCACATATCTCACATTGCAGCCCCAGGGGTCTCAGGAGTAGCTCTGCCCAGCCTGGGTCCCCAGCAGCCTGTCGCCTCCAGATCCTGGGGCAGGGCCCAGTACCTCCTGTGGACTCACCTTATGCAGCTGCCCTTGACTGTCACCCAGGAAAGCAATGGTGTGTCCATCTTCCACAGTGATCGCCACGGCTGTTAGCTGAACCCCTGGCCACTCCAGAACTGGCGTGGCTTCCAGGGGGACACGGCTGGCCATGGGGCTGGGCGTGTGGTCTGAGCCACAAGGGTAAGCATCCAGGGTGTCCTGCAGGCAGCAAGAAGCACAAATAAGGCCCTGCCTGGATAATGTCCCCTGGCCCCTCCTCCCTGGACAACCCCACCCCTTCTCCCAGCGTCTCTGCCAGCTCTTGGCTCTCCCACAGCTGCATCCTTAGCCTTGCCCCAGTGGCTTACCTCCACAGTCTGCAGCGGCTCTGTCCCCCTCTTTTGATCCCCACATGTCTGGGGCCCCACTTTCTCCCATCCCTGGCCTGGGAGCTGCTTCCTCCAGTTCATGCCCTCAGCCTTCTCCTGGACCACTTTTCCAAAGCCTCTCCAGCTTGCATCCTCCTCTCCAGGTCTACTAACCTGGGTCCCCTCCCACCTCTCACTGACTCAGTCCCCCTATATGTGGCTTCTACCCTTTTCATCCATCCTGAGACTAGAGCCAAACAAGTCTCAACCTCACCTGCCTCTCTCGCTCAAGAACCTAAAACAATAGATTCCATCCCCCCTACATTCTGGGTCCCTGCCCCATTCCCTAGAACCTCAAATGCCCTCTCAGTCCACCTACACAAATGCCATCCCTTCAGCACCTGGTCCAAACCCACCCCTGCACAGCTGGCTCTCTGTCCCCCTGAATGCCACTCTTACCGTAAGGTACCCTTCCATCGCCCAGACACAAAGGAATCACTTAACATCCATTGACCTGATCAGTAAATGCCTGGCCAGTGGCCTCAGAGACAGGGAAGGGCTGGGCGGTGCCAGGACTCACCACGGGCAGCTGAGCACAGTCGGAATTGACATCATACTCAATGTAGGCCACCTCGGCCCCATCCTCAGCGCGGCCCTCCCGAGTGTAGCAGGCATCGCGTGTGCGATTAGCAAGGCGATCCACCTCATCCAGGGGGAAGGCACAGAGGGCAGAGGCTCCAGATGCCCCGGCAGCTGCCGACGGGGGCCGGCCCACAGTGGGGGGAGCGGCCGAGGAGAAGGCTGCAAACAGCACCTCCCCCCGGGCCACCTCCGCGGACATGGCCACAGCCGCAGCCTGGATCAGCCCGTAGCGGCCCCCCTGACAGGCCAGAGGCAACTCCACGTAGGAGTAGTAGTGCTGGTCCCGGAGGCACACACGGGACACATAGGCACGGAAAGCTCGAGACTGAGCCTGCAGGTCCCGCCGGAGAAACAGGAAGTAGGCACTGGCCCCACGTGCAAAGGCGCTCACAAAGTGGTGGCTGTACTCGGAGAGGCGGCCCACAGCTAGCTTGGCCGTCTCCTCGTAAGAGAAGGCGGCCTGGGGGTCCAGCGGCCTTAAGGCACGGGTAGTGATGGGAGGGATGCCACCCCCCACACCCCTGCTGGTGTAGCCCCGCCCCACAAAGAGGAGGGGCTCCCCAGCCAAGCCCTGGGCCACCAGTCCCACCGTGGTGACGGCAGGGTCGTTGGCGGCCACATACTGGGTGTCCCCAGGTCGCTCTGGCCGCAGCAACAGCTGCCCGAGCTGCCCCAGGCGCCGCTGCTCACAGACCCCCTGGTGCACACTGCCACACACCACCAGGGCCCCAGGGCTCACCAGGAGCAGCTGGTTCGGGTTGTTGGTGGGCTGGGCCTGAGGGCACTCATCAGGCATCACAGGTGGCAGACAGTCCCTGCTGTCTAGCACAGGGCCAGTGGACACAGTGGCCTCCAGCTGCAGTTGAGGGCTCAGCTGGAACAGGAAGTTGGTGGCCCCTAGGTAGAGGGTGCCTGAGGTGGGATCCCGCGCCAGGTGCTGCAGATGTGTACCATTGGGAGTGAAAGCAGTCGGTGGTGGGGGCTGGAGGGTGAGGACCCACCCGGCCCAGAGTGCCTGGAGAAGAGCTGGGCCGAGGGCAGGCATGGTCACCTGGTAGGGAGAGAGGTTGAGCGGGGCTCATGTGGCCACCTGAGCACCGTGGGACCACTGGTGAGGAGTAGGACTGTGACACTGCCAAGACGCCCCTCCTAACTCAGGGAGGGGGGAGCAGGGAAGACCAGGCTTAGACAGCACTGTGGTTAGGATGACCCCAGGACCACACACTAGCAAGGGGTCAGGAGACACTTCAACACTGCCCATTCTCTGTAAGCACTACTCTCTCACGAGACCTGCACCCCACACCCCTCACCCTGCCCTGCCCTGCCCTATGTCATAACAGGGTCCAAGGGTAAGAGGCTAAAGGGGCAGAGACATGGGAAACATCCCATTCCCAGGGACTAGGGCCTGGAAGGGGCAGGAGAGCATGGGATGGGAAGAAGGGACCCAGAACCCCAAAGAGAGAAAGGCACCCTCTGCATGGATGCCAGTTTCCTGGGCAGAAAAAGGGAGGGCAAGGCCTCATGGGCCACCTGCATGTTAGAGTAGGGTAAGAATTGGATGAAGGGCCTTTCAGGGTAGGAATCCAGAAGGGTAATAACCACAGAACCAACAGGCCAGAGAGATGAGGGGGGTTAAGGCTGCCAGGGAGGGCTTCCCTGGTGGCTCAGTGGTTAAGAATCCGCCTGCCAATGCAGGGGACGCGGGTTCAAGCCCTGGTACGGGAAGATCCCACATGCCGTGGAGCAACTAAGCCCGTGCGCCACAACTACTGAGCCTGCACTCTAGAGCCCGTGAGCCACAACTACTGAGCCCATGTGCCGAACTACTGAAGCCTGTGTGCCTAGAGCCCCTGCTCCGCAACAAGAGAAGCCACCGCAGTGAGAAGCCCGCACACCGCAACAAAGAGTAGCCCCCGCTCATTGCAACTAGAGAAAGCCCGCGTGCAGCAACAAAGACCAAACACAGCCAAAATAAATAAATAAAATAAATAATTTTTTTTAAAAAAAGGCTGCCAGGTATAGGGCCTAAAAGGCTAGCTAGACCCCACCTTGGAGAGCCCTCAGCAGAGGTGGGAGTCACACTGCTCCCAGACACCTAGGTGTGAGGTCAGGCTCACCTGGCAAGGCCAGCTGGATCAGGAGACAACAGCATGCCCCGTGTGAGAGTCACCTAGCCAGGGAGAAAGCAGAGCATGAAGCTGGGGGCTCGGATGCAGGCATGTGGGCTCCCCACCATGGAGGCAGCACAAAGGTACCTCTCCCGGCTGCCCAGTCTGCTGGTGGAGCTGGGCCCAGCCTGGCCCTCGGCCACCAAACACATTCCACAGGGACGCCTCCTCAGAGCCCACAGGGAGGGGGAGGGCAGCAGAACCAAGCACCCTCAGGGCCTGGGAAAGGGCAGCTAGGAAGGAGCTGCGCGGCTGGCAGGGCCTAGTCAGGCCCCCACTTTAGTCCTGTCTCCCCTGCAGCCCGTTCTCGGCACTCTCCCATCCTCACCCTCTGCCCAAACTCTGCCCCATCAGGGTACCCCGGTACATACCCTCCACACAGGCCCGGGGCTAGCCTAGCCCAAAACCACCACCAGCACATAAGCAGACACATGCTCGCACACACCAAGAAGCATACATACCACCCACCCTGCATGCACACACCCACACACAAACACATGGGTGCGAGCACACACACAGATGCATGCACATACAGCCTGTGCATACCGCACGGAGACACATACCCAGAAACACAGGCAAACATCCCACACAGACACGCTACCCACCTGCACTTAGACACCTGCACAAAGACACGTCCACAGAGACAAACTCCTGACACAAAGAAACATGCACTCCACACAGGCACATCACACGCACCCACCCACCCAAGACATACACACCACCACCCACTTTCAGACCCCACACACACACACTCACGCACACTTCCCTGGTTTGAGCCCTAAGTCCTAGAGGGCTGCAGAAGCCAGGCCATCTCTTGCTATCTCCTCTCCTGCAGGTCAGAGCAGAGCAGGGCTGGAGGGTGGGGGGCAGGGGGGGTTGTCCTAAAGGAAGTCACCATACTAGATGTGCCCCACATCCCCAGGACCCTCGCAGGCCTTGAGTGCCTGCTCTCCTCACAGACCCCTCCTTGCAGGCTCCACCTGAAGCCAAGTGAGACCAGGAAACCATGACACCACCTTTCCCAGACCTGGATGGTCTCCAGCCAGGAGCACCAAGATTGGTAAAGCGCAGGGGACAGGCCATGCATCCCAAGCTGAGACACTTCCCCTACTTGCCTGTGCCCAGGCGGCATGGCCCAGCCCCTCCCACCACCCAGCTGCCAGTCTGCCTGTTCACTCTGTTCCCAGAGCTTCCCAGGGTCCAGGATGGCTCCTTCCAGCCAAGTCTCCCGGCAGGGTGCTCCTGAGGCTGGCCCAGAGTGAGCAGGGCTGGGCGTAAGGCTTGGAGGAGGGTCCAGCAGCCCGGTGGAAGCAGAGTACTGTGGCCACGGCCCGGCTGGGCAGTGCTCCCAAAATAGCTTGGGGGTTTCCATTTTTAGTGTGCAGAGAACAGGGCAGCTCTATGGGAGCAGGAACAAGGCAGCCTCTGTTTGACACCGAGGGGGTAGGAGGAGGGGGGCGGCAGGGAGAGTCGTGAACCCGGCGAGAAGCCCAGGACTGTGGCAAGGCCAGGCTTCCCAGGAGCCCCCCACCTTGTTTCCAAGGGATGGGAGGAGAAAGTTTCTTCCTCTGGGAAGACAGGGTCTGCCTGAGGATGGGCAGAGGCCATCTCCCATGCCCAGCCACTGCTCAGTCCCTCCTACCACCTCCCGCCTAGGGATGCGCCTTGGCAGAGGGTCTGACCCATCATTCGCTTACAAATATTTGCTCAGCGCCTACTTCAAGCCAAAGTTCTCCAGCCCTCAAGGGGCAGCAACCAAGACAATCCCTAAATGTAAAACCACAGCTGGGTCAAGTGGCCCACAGGAAGCAGATGGGCAGGATCAGAACAGCTCCTGGCAAGGCCACATAGGATACTGGAGGCTGACCCACGCTGGGAAAAGTGTCAGGCTTCTTCAATCACTGCCACAGGGCAGAGCAACCCTCGCCCTTCCCCGCATACCATGGGTAGGAGGAGGACAAAAAGAAGGGCAGGGCTTCCCTGGTGGCGCAGTGGTTGAGAATCTGCCTCCCAATGCAGGGGACACGGGTTCGAGCCCTGGTCTGGGAAGATCCCACATGCCGCGGAGCAACTGGGCCCGTGAGCCACAACTACTGAGCCTGCGCGACTGGAGCCTGTGCTCCGCAACAAGAGAGGCCGCGATAGTGAGAGGCCCGCGCACTGCGATGAAGAGTGGCCCCCGCTTGCCACAACTAGAGAAAGCCCTCGCACAGAAACGAAGACCCAACACAGCCAAAAAATAAATAAATAAATAAATAAATAATAAAAGTGTTAAAAAAAAAAAAAAAGAAGGGCACATATTTCACTTAACCTCTGCCACCGGCCATAGAGCAGCTCCCGGCCCCTCCAGCTTACCCCCTCCCACCTCAGGGGAACTCCAAGCAGAATCGGAGTACATCCCTCCTTCCAGAGTCTTTGGGGCACCCCAGGGCCCGGAGTATAAAGGTCAGGCCCTCCAGTCCACACGCTCTCCTGTGAGATCCATGCCAGTGCTCCCCCGCACATGCTCTTCGTTCCTGCCAGCCTGAGGCTGTTTAACACTCCTCCATGCCCACTCCCTCTCTATCCCATTAACTCTGGTGCCCAACCATCTGGTGCCCAACCATCGTGCCCAACCCACGCCCCTCACCTGCCCCGCCTGTTCGCTAAGGCTTCCCAGGGAAGCCTTCCCTGTCCCCCTCCCAGGCTCCTGAGGAGCCCACTGCACATGGTCGGTGGACATCCCCAGCCACCACCCTGGTGTATATTGCAGCTCTGCCTTGGGCTCTCTAAGCTTCAGGTTTCCCATCTGGAGAATGGGAGGCGGGACTGCTCTAACCATTTAACGTGATATGGTGTGTGCCTGACATTAGTGGCACCAACCAAGGCCACTCTTCTCCTTCTTCCACGCTCCCACTCTTGAAGCTCCTTAAAGGCAGGGAATGTGACTTTTGATTCAGAGGCCCCAGTAACCAGGACAGACGTTAGCACAGAGCAGGTGCTCCTTACATATTGAAAGAACCCTCATTTCACAGCCAAGAAAACCCAGCCAGCAGGGGAGATATGGAGCCCACAACCCCCTCCAAGCCACTTGGCTTCTTGAAGGACGACACAGTGTCAGCCCCACTTTTATTAATGACCAGGCCAGAGCAGACTGAAAAGGCTGGTTTGGAGCTGGGCCTCAGGTCCCCAACTTACACAGCTAGGATCTCTTGCCCATTCCCCAGATCTCAAGCCCCAGCCAGAGTCACAGCCAAAGCCTAGCTCTTCTGGGCCCACCTTTCTCTGGACCGCTTCAGCAGGGCCCAAGGCTGCCTAACTTCTGTCTGCAAAGAGCAAGCACCTCTCCCCGCCCTCCTGGGGCTGTCCTCACCAACCAAGAGGGCTTATAAACTCTGCCCTTCAAACTGGGAGAGGGTTCATATCCCAGCCCTCATTTACCGAGTCGCGGGGATTAGTGGGAAACCGGCCTTTCCTTTCTGCCCTCGCTCTGCTCCCAGGGTCCACCCAAGAGAAGTTACTAATTGACAGCGCAGGAGGGCACAGTGCTTACCCTGTTGTTTGTGTTGAGGTGGGGTGGGGGTGAGGGTCCACCATTTACCGGTGAGGACTCAAGGAGTGCTCATCAATCACCCACCGTCCGTTTACGGGGGGGTGGGGGGCTGGGGCTTCCCCTCTGGGGGTGCGTGGCAGGGGGATTACAGGCTGCCTTTTGTCAGTCGCGCCGAGCGCAGCCTGGAAGGGCTGTTACTACGTAGGGGAAGCCTCGACCTCCCCATCGACTCTTCCCCGACCCTCCTCCCTCCTCCCCGACCAGGGCAAGGACCCCACCCGTGGTCCTGGGAGGGCGGGGAAGAGGCCGGCCGGTCCCGGGCTGAGGCGGCGGCGGCGGCGGCGGCGAGGAGGGGGCGCGGAGGAGCAGCTCCACCTCCTCTGTCTCCCAATCGCGTTACAGGCGGAGCCGCCAGAGTTTCCCTTCGCGCGGAGAAGTATGGTCCCAACTCTCAGGACCGAAGCCGCCCACCACTCACACGGGCTGCCCGGGCCCGGCGGCAACGAAGCTCCAGGCCCTTCCATCCCGGGGATGCGCCGCCTCGCCCCGGTCCCACCGCCCCGGCCCCGGGCCCCGCACTCACCACCCGGCCGGGCCCCGCAGGACTAGCACGCGGAGGCGGGCGCCGGCCGCTCCGGGCTCGAGATCTGCGCGCGCGGCGGCGGCCTCCCCCCCGCCCCCCCGCGCCCCACCCCCGGAGGTGGGTCTGGCGGAGCCGCAGCTGTTACCCGGAGACCGAGGGGCGGAAAACTGCGGCCGCTGCCCGCCCCTCCCGCCGCGGCGCTGCCACCGCTGGGAACAAAGGAGACAAAGCCGCGTCGGCCGGGCCCGGCTTCGTTCCTTCCCCCCCTCGCCCGCCGGGCCGCCCTCCCCCCGCCCGCCGCCCAGGCCAGGCCGGAAGCAGCCGGGAGAGCCAGGCGCGCGGCCCCGAGCCGCCCGGGACCCCGCATTCCAGCCCGCCCGGCTCTGCACTTGCCGAGGGCGGGGGACTACACCCCTCCTTAGAGGGGTCGCGGGGGGGGCGGCGGCGGGCTGCACCACGGCGGTAGCCAGGGCAACGCGGACGGCGGCGGGAGGAGGGTGAGGAGCGGAAGCCCCAAGGACCGGCTGCCCCACCCCGCCCAGTCCCGCCGGGCCTCACCTGCGCGCCGCGCTGGAACCGGAATTGGGAGCCCTCCGGGATGGGAGGTGCCGGACCGGGGGTCGCGCTCTGCACCCCAGGTGTGGTGGTACTGCGCCCCGGCCTCTGCCTGTCTACCTGCCTGCCAGCGCCGGGTGGGACCCACGCCCCTCACCTGCCCCGCCTGTTCGCCAACCACCACCCCCGCTGTGCGGCGCCGCGAGCTCCCTCTTACCTGTCCAATACCTGGCTCCTGTGGTCGTCCTCCTCCAACTTGAACTCCTAGGCGCCTTGTTTCTCCCCACCGCACCAAGTCTGCCCACCGGCCCTACTCCCAGGACTCCCAAACAGCCGACCTCTCCTTCCGGCCCCCACCTCTGGCTGTGCGGGAAGAGCGCAGGCTTTGGGGTTGGGCCTGGGTTTGCGCCATCACTAAGCCAAGTAACCTGACCCCTGCCCCCCAAACACACACGCCTATTTGCTGACCGCCAAGTGGAGGTGATACCACACCTAGCCCGGCTGTTAAAGGAGGGCACACCGCTGCAACAGTGCACAAGCAAGGGCACATTTCCTTCCAGACCCGTACCTGGGCCCGCCCCAAGCTGAGAAGCCTTGGGCAAGTCAGGACTCCCTCACCTGCAAATACTTGGGCCTTCCAAGGGAGGAACACTTGGGTTCTCTCCTGAGGCCCAGGTGTGCCCTCTGCTGGGCCTTTCACACCCTGCCCTGCCCACTGCAAAAACTCAGGAGCCAGGACCTAGCCCATCCTATTAGGACTTCTGGAGCGCTTTGGCTCATGGCCATTGGGACAGCCTCTTGGGAGGCAAAATTTGTCACACAGAGATCACTCTGGAAGCCCCCAGAGCCTCCACAGGCTTGGGGGAGCCTCAATCATAAGGTTCAGGTCATCCACACTGGCTGCTGTCAGAAGAGCTAAATCACAGGCACCCTCTCCCCACCTGCCACCCATCAAGAGTCTGTCATCATTCTCATATACCCGACTCTGCCTTCCAAATTCTCCCTCCCCAACTCCTCGGCTCGCTCCCTTCCCTCCACCCTCTCTTCCAACACCTGGGTCCAGGACTCAGCACCTTGTCCACACCAGGATGGCACCCCTTCCCTGGTTCCCTCGTCCCTGGCCTCTGGACATCAGAGTGGCCCTCTGGGTCCTCCACTTCATTCTCTAACTTTATGCTCCACAACTCCCCAACACCCATCACCACCTCAGCCAAGCTGGTGTGCCTCAAGGCCCTCACCCACCTTGCCTCTCCTGGCTGTGCAGCTTGTGGGGGGCCCCCTCCATGTGCCTGGAATCCTCCCCTCCCCAGACCCATTCACTCAAGTGCACAGCCTTTAGGACCTACCTCACCGCAGAGGGGGACCTAGGACTTCCAAACCCCACAACACCCCTCACCTATACACAGACAAGTCACCTCCTACCCATCAGGAGGGTGAACATCCCAAGTGCAGAGGTCATTTCATCCCACACCCTCCTGGGGAATCCATTACAAAAAGAAAACAATGCCGTGGATAGAGTGACCAAATGATCAAGGGACCAGGGGCTCAGAGGTTCACATCACCCATGGGGCTACTTGGGCCATGCCCACTGCCCAGGCTTGAGCACAGGCTCCCAAGAGGGAGGGCATCTCATGGAAGCACTTCTGGCTCCACAGGCCTCTGCTGTGAGTCAGCTCTGCCCAGCCCACAGAAGCCCCTATCTGCAGACCCTGCACACAACCTCAGTGCACCCTGAAAGGAGGGTGGGTTCTCCAGACCCATAGTGCAAGCCGAGTGCCTCCCCACTGCTCCTGTTTAGTCAAGGACACACAAGGCCACCCATGGCCATTTACCCAGGAGGTCAAAGGTTGCTGTTCTCCACTGAAAAGGAAGAGGTAAAGGGTTCTCAGGGCAGTCCACCTCCATGCCCCCCCAACTGCACCTCCCACCTCTGGGAGGTCCCTCCCCATCACTGCCTCACCATTCACACTGCTGGTGGGCTGAGCTCTGCCCAAGGCTGTAGAGGTCATCCCTAGGCTGTGTGTGGGACGACACCAGCCCGAGTGGTGCTGCCCAAAGCATTCTCTGCACCAGGGAACCAGACTGGCAGCCAATCCCTGTAACTATGTCCCCAGCAATATTTACCAACCATTCCCCCAATCTCTCTTCCCTGCTCTCCTCTGATCATTCCTCCAGTGTTAAACAGGAAGTTTTCCCCAACATGGCAGAGAAAGTGATCCAGAAGAGGGGCAGTAACCATGGTCACCAATGGGTGGGAAGCAGGCTAGGTTTTACTCACTGGAAATCATGGGCCACGTGACACAGGAGGTCTGGGCAAGTGGAGGACAGGCCAGGAAATCCAAAATGAAAATCCAGGCCTCAAGCGGTAAGTACATCCAAAATGGTCCTGAACTGGGGGCAAGACCAAGAGATGAGAGAGGAACTAAAAGGGGGCGATTACCCTACTTCCAAGCCCAACCCTCGAGTCCCAAATCTCAATTTTCAATGGACAAAACTCAGTCTAACAAATTACTTTAAATAGGACAAACTTAAAGACATTTTAATTGGACATTAGCACAAATTTTCAATAGTTAATGTAAATGAGTGTTGCCTAAAAAGCAAAGTATGTCTGCTGGTGAGCCACACAGACTCAGGCTGAGGTTGAGTGCACCCCTGAAGGCTCACTTCATTGCTTCATTCTCTAATTAAATCTACATCCATACCTCCTCCCTCTGGAGGTGGGTCCAGGGGCTAGCTGGCCCTGAACAGCATATACAGCACAGGCAGGATGGCCACAAATGTCACGCAGGTGACCAGTGTGCCATAGATGGTGTTCCTGTTGACCTGGGCTTCTAGCCTCTGCTCCATGTCCGACAGCCCCAAGATCATGCTCCCCTGTTCCAGCAAGGACCCAGACAGGGCCCCATCTGCCGGCTCCACCAGGCCTGGGTGCGCTGCAGCCTTTGCAAGCTGAAGCACCCCAGCCACTTGACTCAAAGTCTCTTCCAGGCCATCAAGCTGCTCTCGTAAACCCTCTAGACATGAATGGACCTGCCTGGAATGGCTGAGCTGCTCTTTCAAGGCAGCTGAAAGGACATCTGTGTCTCTGTCTCGGGTGGGGGAAGTACCTGCCTGGGACAAAGAGCTCTGCCCAGGCCCAGCTTGCACCAGGTCCCTCAGGTCTGCCATGAGGTCATGGAGGTCCCTCTGCTGGAGGGAGTAACTGGACGCCTGTTCTCGGATGGCTTCCTGGAGGCTCACAGGCCCCTTCTGAGCCTCCAGAAGCAAGACCTTCAGCTCCTGTAGCCGCACACGGTTCACGTAGGTGGAGCCAGCCACACCAATCAAGGCCCCCAGGACTGACCCAATGAGGGACCAGTTCTTGGTCCTCTCAGCCCGAGTGCGCTCCTTCTCATGACTTTCCCGCACAGCTGCAGAGAAGAGGGAGAACTTTTCTCGCTCGGAGTCTTCGGCACGCAGATAGGTCATACGAAGCCTCTTCTCCTCCTGCAGAAGCAAAGCTGTCATATAGCAGCAACCTGGCCCAGCAGCCACCAGCAGATGTCCCACTACCATGTCCTTGGGGCTCAGCTTCACGCCTGGCACAGATTACATGTTCCATAAACACACTGAATGATTAAAGGTAGCATAAGCCTGGTCAGGAGGGAGGAGCAAAGGAACTGGGGGTGGTCAAGGTGAGTGGCACTATCCTCCCCAAGCAGTCCTGGGTCTGGCCGGACATGCAGTGGTGTCTACAGAATGTGTCTAACAGAAGGGAAGTGTCCGGCGCTCTCTAGGCCAAACTCCTGCACGATGCTCCCTCCTCAGTAATCTGGGGTCCAGATTATACTGTCCTGGACCACTGATCCCAGTACTCCAGGACGAAGTGCGTGGAGAAGCTCTGGAAGCCTGGGGCCCAGTCCCTCCACAGGGGCTTCTGGTTTACCTCCTCACCAGGTGTCTGACCCCCTAACTAGTCAGGGATCCCACCCTGCCCCTCCATGGCCTGCCAGGCTAGGGTCCCTCTCCAGATGAGGAAGGTGCCCACCTGCAACATCCTGTGCTCCAGAGTAGCCAGTTCCAGGTACTGGTTATCGTCTCTGGAGATGCGGTCCAAGCGGTCCCTCACCTCCTTCAGCTTGGCCTGCTGACCTTCCAAGTCCTCCCGAGCCTCCCGGACAAGCCCTCGAGCCACCATGAACACTTTCTCTGCCTGCAGAGAGAACAACAGAGGCCATTTGCCCCTTCTCTCCATGCCCGCACAGACTCAGCTCCATTCCCAACCAGACTGGGCTGAGAAGAGGTCAGTGGGGTGTCAGTACAAAGGGTGGAAAGAGAGTCCCTCAGACACATAATCCTGGCTCACCCAGTGGTCCTCAAAGTGTAGCCCCGGGCCCCGCCCATCAGAATCACCGGATTTGTCCGTTCAAGTGGAAATAACATGCCCCTGAGAAACCTGAAAATAGCTAAAGATGCATATAATCTGTGTCCACCAAACCCAGCTGACTCTAGTCTGACAAACCACAGCAAGGCCCTTACGTTCTTAATCGGCTTCATGTGTGTTACCTTAGCTACACCTCCCAACAACGCCAAACGCCATGACAGGCATTGCCCTGGCCTCCATTCAAGAGACGGAGAAACCCCAGCTCAGCCAAAGTGATGGCCTCCAAGGGGAGAGACAGCACTGTGCCTCAAAACCTCCGGCTAAGCCCCAGGTTCTTCCCACCCCACTACACTGGTCTGTGCCTAGGTGGGAGTGGGAACAGAGATGGCGGAACGCATTTCCACTGCCACAAGGGACTTGACAACCACAGGCAGCTCTTCCCACCTCACAGTCTGATGTTTCCCAGTGCTTCTACTTTCACGAGGGATGCTTCAATCACACATGGGGCTTTGAGGACACTGTAATGCAGCAACCCTCCAGGTAACTCTCACCACCAACCCCCAAGCAGTCAATGAAGGAAGTGTTTGCTGTCCTAACAGAAAGGATGTTAATGGCCTGGGACTCACTGGTACATAGCATACACAACAACTTGTTTTCATGGGAGAGAGGAGGGCCCTTCACCCCGGTAGTATCAAACCCAGGCTGTCATGTGAGAAACGAGTCAGATCCTTCTCCTAGTGGTATGTGTTCAAGAAAAGGCAAATCTGGACGTGGCCTCCCAGCATCTGTGGCTGGTAATTTACTTGTCAGGAGCCTCCAGGCCACACTGCCCAGGTCAGAGGGCAGGGCCAACCACCCCAGCTACCCTCCTCACCTCAGTCACGTTTCCCTGGGCCTCTCGAACCTCACTGAGTCCAACAAACTCTTCATATCTGTCCCACCAAGTCTTGGCCATGGCGGACGCTCGTTGCTGAATGCTGTGCCCCAGGGCTCCTCCCAGCGCTGTGAGGCGGTGGTACAGCCCAAGGGCCACCTCCTCAGGTCTTTTCTCACTGGGCTGGCTGGGGCCTGGGCTGCAGAGAGTCCTGGTCATAATGAGGTCCCTTCCAAGGAGGCCTCTCCGCACCAGTACGGGAGACACACCCACGACGTGCCGCATGGCCAACACAGGGCTGCACCCTGTCATCGGGAGATCTGTGGGGGGATGCCAGAGAGATCAGCTCACAGCCAAGAAAGGCTGGGCTTAAGTCAGAGCTCAAGTCCTAGGGACAGTTCTGAACTGAACAGTTTCCATTAGAAAGTCCAAACTGCGCAGCACTCTGTTGGGCCCAGAGATGGCAGCCACCAGGGTCAGGCTTCACCAGGTGCTCCCGGACAAGGAAGCATGTCAGGGAAGAGCATATTTAGGAGCTCAGGCCTTCCACCTCTCTCCGTGACGCCACATGAACCAGATCCTCCCATTCCACCCACCTTCCCACAACCCCAGGTCTCTGTTGTGATCTGCATGAGAATCCTGGTGTCCAGTTTTCTGATAATCTCAAAGAAAATTCTTAAACCTGCGTTGTGTCCATGCTAACAGAGCCCCCACAAAGATTCACAAAGACTCCTAGGGAAACTGGAACTGACTGAGGGGATTTGGGGGAAAGATTTCTATAAATGACTATCAAAACCAGCTTCCCAGACTCCCTGAGGGCTGCCTCAACCCTGGGGAAGCAGTTTCGCTTCTGTTCTAGGACACAGGTCGTTCATGTCCCAAGGCAGAAAACTCTCTCCTCAGCTCTCCTCTGAAAAGACAATTCCGGGGGAAAACAAAGCAAAACAAAACAACCCAGATTTCTTCATAGAGGACAGCTTTTTTAGGTTCACACCAACTTTCCTTCTGCCCTTCAAGCCCAGACATTCCGGGTGACCAACTCCCAGTCTCACATTTCTCACTTTCCATAAGCTTTCTTCCTTCTTTCCAACCTCAGTAACTGCCCAACAGGTTAAGTTTCTTTCATCTTTCCCTTTTCAACCTTGCTTTGATGTTTGGGCCCCAACAGTCCTACTTCTCTGTTACCTGAACAGCACAGGGAGTCTCCCATTATCCAGTCAGGCCTGGCCTGAGCCCAGGAGCAGCAGTGAATTCTGAGGACCCCGAAGAGAGGGCCAGGTGACCCATGCTCCCGGGGCAAACCTGGGCCAGAGCACCCTGGTCTGGCCAAACCACCCCTGCCCCCAAATACTGACTCTGGCTGTGAGAGTGACACCTGGTAGCCAAAAGACCAGGCCAGAGAGAGAGGTAAGCAAAGGGAGCGGGGGACAGGAAGACAGGCTAGAAGAGCTCCAGTTACAAAGAAAGGACCGTCCCTGATGTAAGGCGATGAGCAGCCCAGCCTCCTCCCCACGGTGCCATGCTTGGAGAAGCTCAGACCCTCTTGAAAACAAAGTTGCTTGGGTAGGGGCATGCCTCCTGGCAAAAGCCTGAGCTGAGCGCCACAGAAGGGGACATCTCTGTGACAGTGGTTCCAAGCTGGTGCTGCACCCAAACCCCTGTGCCCCTTGCCTAAGGCCCAAGGGAGCACACGCCACCCATGGCCCAGCAGTTGGGCCAGCCTCCTAGGCCTCAAGGCCAGTGACCACTGCACACAAGCTGTGGCCTCACAACAATCCTGCAGGTGTACCCCTCATCAAAGCAGAGCACCCACCCTCCTCAGCAACGCTCAGCAGAAAGGTGTCCCCCTTGTCCATCACTACTTCTTCAGCCCTCTTCTCTCTTGATCCCGCTCGACCACCAAGGTTGCTCTCCTGAAGCCCTGCAAAACTTCCACCTTGTCAGATCCAGCAGGTGCTACTCAGATTTCTTCTCCAATACCTCTGCAGCTTTCAACACCCTCTCATTTTGAAATCACCACCCCCCTCAGATTCCTCCGACCTTCTCAGCCTCCTTTCCTGGCTCCTCCTCTATCAGCAGTCCAATCTTGGACCCCAGGAAGGTCACTCATCCCTGGCAGAGAAGACAGCTACAGCCTCCTACGCAGTCATGGCTTCCTCCCCTGCCCCTCACAGCCGTTCTTCACGTGGCAAACAGAGGCTCTGTTATCTCGTAAGTCAGATCACATCCCTCGGTGCAAAACCCCCTGACAGCTCCCCGGTCACGTGGCATGCACACCAGTCCTGCCATTGGCCAACAAGCCCCGGTCCTCTCAGCCCTCATCCCCTTCCTTCTCTCCATCCCTGTACATACTCCACTCCAGCATCCTCACCACGCTAAGCACAATCCTGCCACAGGGTCTGTGCCCTGCCATGTCCTCTGCCTGGACCGCTCTTCCTCCACAAGTCCAGTTACCTCACACTTACGTCTTTGTTCACATATCACCTCTTGATAAGGCCTTTCCTGACCACTCCCTCCTTGGCCACCTTACCTGCTTTCTTTTTCTCCATCAGACACATATATTGCCTTCTTCATGTATTGCCTCGTCCCTCACTAGAACATAAGCTTGGAGACAGCAGGGACTTGGCTTCCTGAGGGGACACACCAATGAATCCCAAGTTGTTCCCCCACTCTAGTCCCTCCTCTCAGCCGCCCACCCCAGCCTGTCTCCTGGCTCCTCCCCACTTAGATATCTCACAGGCCCATCAACCAGCAAAGGGAAGATGTTCCTGGCACAGAGACAAAGTGGAACAGTGCTTGAAGTTGTCTAAAATCTGAAGGGTGACCTGTGCAGCAGAGAGGAGAGTGGGTGGAGAGGCTGGACAGGTGGACAGAGGGCCAAATGAGCAGAGGCCCTGCGCCCAGTTCAGGACGCTGCCCCTCCACATCCATTCTCCTACTCCATCCAGATGACTATCTCCTACCAACTGCCCTTTCCTCAAACCTCCATCACCAGTACCTCATCCTCACTCGTATAGCTGATGGTTTGCTTCATTTTTCACCAAGAAAATATTTTAAACTTGGAAGAGAACTTCCATAAACTCCTACCACACCTTCCCACCTGCCAGTGTCTGTCTCATCCCCACCTTCTCTTGTTCCTCAGGATGAATAATTCCTGCTCTAGGAAAGGCGAAGTTGTGCCCCAGGTCCCATATCCTCTCCCCTCCTCAGTCACTAATTGATTTGACACTCCCTCCAGCAACTGCCCCACTTCTCTGCTCCTCTTTACTCCTTGGCAAAGTGCCTGCACTAGCTGTCTCCAGTTCCTCTTCTCCCATTCTCATTGAGCCCCCCTCTGATCTGGCCTTCACACCCACCAGGCCACTTGAACTGCTCCTGTCCAGGTCATGTCCACGTGGCTAAACCCAATGATCAGTTCCGTCCTCATCTTGCTTGCCTTGTCAGCAGCCTGAGCCTCGTGATAGCTCCCTCCTTCTTGAACCACCTTCTCCTCTTGCCTTCCAGTCCCCACTCCCTTCCACAACCCCTCCACACAGTGCCCCAGGGCCCTGTCCTCAGGCTCCTCTCTTATCCAGTCCTGTGGCTTGAAAAATCATCTACAAAAAAGTTCTAAACTTGATTGTAGGGATAGTTGCACAACACTGTAAATATACTAAAACCACTGAATGGTACACATTAAGTAGATGAATTGTGTGGTATGTAAATTATATCTCAATAAAGCTATTACTAAAAAACAAACAGACAGAATCCTCTGGCAGTCCAGTGGTTAAGACTTGGTGCTTTCACTGCCAGGGCCGGGTTCAATCCCTGGTAAGGGAACTAAGATCCTGCAAGCCACGTGGCGTGGCCAAAAATAAATAAATAAATAAAAACCAAACAAACTATAATCGGACCTCTCCAGCCCACACCTCTCCTCTGAATTCCAGGCTCATTTATCGAACTGCTCACTCCATGTCTCTGCTTGGAAGGCTGATGGGGATCTTATCTTCCTCTCCCAAACTTGCCTTTCCCACAGCCTTCTCCATCTTGGTTGATGGAAACCAATCAGGCCCAAACTCTCATATCATCCCTGACTCTGCTTTCTCTCCCTCCTCACATCCAATCCATTAACAAATGCCACCTCCACCTCTGAAACTAAATCCAGAATCCCTCTTCCTCTTGCCCCTGTCACTGCTATCACCTGGTCCCAACGACCGACATCTTTTGTCTGGATTATCCTAAGAGCCTCTGACAGGTCTCCCTGCTTCTACTCTAGCCCCTACTGTCAATAGAGCAGGCAGTGGTGCTTTCAAAACACGGTCAGACCATGTCTCTCTCTGCTCAAAGCCTGCAACGGTTCCCCATTTCTCTCAAGGTAAAAGCCAAAATCCTTTCCATGACCTACAGGGCATCCACCTCCTGGCTCTCATTCTTCTCTCCTCTCACCAGTCTCCTTTTCCTCACTCTGCTCCAGTCACATGGACGTTTTTCCCCTGGTTTTTTTGAGATAAAATTGACACACAACATTGTAAAAGTTTAAGGTGTACAATGTGATGATTTGACAAATGTATATACTGCTAAATGTTTACCATAACAAGGTTAGCTAACATATCTTTCACTTCACATAATTCCCATATAATTCCCAGTTTTTTTTTTGTTTTTTTTTTTTAATTTATTTTTGGCTGTGTTGGCTCCTCGTTTCTGTGCGAGGGCTTTCTCTAGTTGCGGCGAGCGGGGGCCACTCTTCATCGCAGTGCGCGGGCCTCTCACTGTCACAGTCTCTCTTGTTGCGGAGCACAGGCTCCAGACGCGCAGGCTCAGTAGTTGTGGCTCACGGGCCCAGTTGCTCCGCGGCATGTGGGATCCTCCCAGACCAGGGCCCGAACCCGTGTCCCCTGCACTGGCAGGCAGATTCTCAACCACTGCGCCACCAGGGACGCCCCCAGCTTCTTTTATGTTGCTAGAACATGCTAGGCTATTCCCACCTCAGGGGCTTCACACCACCTGTTATCTGTACTGCTTGCTCCCTTCTCTTTTTCAAGTCCTACTCAAATGTCATAGCTGTCCACTCCCACCCCAGGACTCCTTAACCACTTTCTCTGCTTTATTTTTCCCCAGGCACATATCACATGACCCGTGGTATGCATTTCACTTATTTACTGATAGTCTGTCTCACCCACCAGAACGGCAGCTCTGCCAGGGCCAGCACTGTTTTGTTCACTGCTGCATCCTCAGTGCCTAAAGTACATACATATAGTACACACTCAACAAAAATGTACTGGATGAATAAACAGAATTTGCAAAATATCGCACCCCGGGCTATATTATAAAACCCCAGCTCCTTCCGGTGGCCTCCAAAGCTCTAGAACCAGGTGGTCTAGCCCCCGCCCATTTCTGCTGCCTCCCTCGCATCTCCCACCAGCCACACTGTAAGGAATGCGCCGAGCTTCAAGGCCTTTGCACAAACCCTTCCCTCTACCTGCAGTCCTTTCCCCGTGCACGGTCCCAGGCTTAGCGCTTGCGGTTAAAAACCGTTCGCGGCTTCTGGATCCTCCCCGGGCAGGACACCCCACCTTCCCAGTACCTGGTGGGCTTTGCGCCGGAGCCGCAACCCCAAAGGTGCGCCCGTCACTCAGTTGATCCCTGACCCTTTAGTGCCCGCCTCCGGACCGCTTCCGGCAGCGGGAGCGCAACTTCCGAACCAGGAGCCAATCTGCGGACCCGCATGGAGGTATAGGCTCAGGGGGTGGGACGGGAAGCTCCGCATCCGGTGGCAGGGTCTGGGGAAGGGGCGGCAGGCGCCATGTCGGGCCGCGAAGGTAAGTGTGCGGGGACGATGGGGTGGGGCGGGGCGGGGCGGAGAGGGACGGGACCCGGCGGGGGCCAGGCTGAGCGTGCTCGTGTCGCACGCAGGTGGCAAGAAGAAGCCCCTGAAGCAGCCCAAGAAGCAAGCCAAGGAGATGGACGAGGTGAGGGCTGGCGCAGAGGCGTGGGCGGGCGCGGAGGGTCTGAGAAATCCGCCGGGAGTGAACCCGCTCTCCCTCTCCGTAGGAAGATAAGGCATTCAAGCAGAAACAGAAGGAGGAGCAAAAGAAACTCGAGGAGCTAAAAGCGAAGGCCGCGGGGAAAGGCCCCCTGGGTGAGTGAGGGCGGGGTAGAGCTCAAGCCGGACAAACGCCTGAGCATCAGTCTGGATACGGGCCCGAGCATGTCCGTGTCCTGCCTCGTTGGTGAGTTGCGAGGTCTCTGTTGCTGGTGTCCGCTGCAGTGGACGGCCCTAGCCAGGCTTGGTTTCGCAGCAGCGGGAGAGGGGGCGGGAGCCAGACCCAGTATGGGCTTCTCTTGCTTAGGGAAGTGGCAGAAATGGAAATAAAGAAATTTATATATCTCAGACACACGTTCGTACAGTTGAGTTTGCAGATATCCTCTACAGCTTCTTGCTCCAAATTCGTATTTCACTGCTTCTTTGTTGCTTGTAACATTTCTTAATTTACTAATCGTATTGTTAAAACTAGCAAAATACTTTTGCATCCTGAGTCTTTTCACTGCTGGATGCGCCTAGTCTAATGGATAAAGTCCAAGTCTGTTGGCATATTATTGTGCTATATGTTTTTTAACTTAATTCTCTACGATTCTGCCTTTTCTTTGCCTTTGTGTAAGAGGAATTGATTACATATCAAAAGTTTTTTTTAAACCCGTCAGTCATTGTACTTTGTGCTTCTTAAATCCTGTTTACATTCATCAAAATAGGATTATTTTCTCAACAGTTATCTATACCTTATTGGATCACTGAGCCACCCTAGGAACAATGAAGGCTGGAATGGTGGGAGTGTCATTCAGGGTTTCCCAAGACCTCTATTCTAGTGGGTTTGAGTCATTTTTGTGTACCCACACAGCGCTGAGATTCTAGATATTGAGATTCCTTTTTGGAATGATGTGAGGTATCTTGCACCTTCCCTTAATCTGTGATTATGTATGGGGAGAAGGCCAACCCTTAGTGAAATCCTGTACTACTTGTTTCTTATTGAGCATCATCTACTTTTTTTTTTGAGTTTTATTTTGTCATAGCTCTTTAGGACTTTCATTTCTATATTAGGCATACTTAATTCTATAACTGTTTGTTAAATTACCTACCGTGTGCCAAATACAGTCATTTGTAAATTGGGTAAAATAAAGGTAGTGAGTAAATCAGATCCCAGGATCATAATATAGAAGTTGATGTGGTGTGACGTGGCAAGAGTATGGACTTGGAAGTCAGGCTACCCAGGTTGGAATCCTGGCTTTGTCGCATACCAGTTTATAACTTTGAACAACACCTAACACTGAGACTTTGTTATCTGTAAAATGGGTTGATAGGGGATGAGGATTAAGTGAGCCCGTCTGAAATACACAACACACTTGAGATCCAGACCAGTGCGCAGCCATTACTCGTGCCCTGCCTTATTCTCATTCTACTTTTGCCCAGAATAGATAATACTGGGGAAGCCCTGTGCATGCTTGTGTCCAAAAAAATGCCCAGTACATAGAGCTGGGCCT
Source organism: Balaenoptera physalus (assembly GCF_965194825.1). Lineage (NCBI taxonomy): Eukaryota > Metazoa > Chordata > Mammalia > Artiodactyla > Balaenopteridae > Balaenoptera > Balaenoptera physalus. The sequence goes on from NC_138896.1 coordinate 71,193,804, forward strand.
TATTAGGATCCTTATCAGGCCCCTGGGGCTTCAACCATGGAGCGGTCTTTTTCCCTGGATGAGACTTTTTTTTTTCCTTTTGCAGCCACAGGTGGAATTAAGAAATCTGGCAAAAAGTAAGCCGTCCCTTGTGCCTGAGGCAATGATGATCCTTAGTTCCATTCCTGTTTAAACATCTGGATTAAACATCTGGATTCCCTGCCATAACATCTGTTGCCACCTATAGCTAGAATGAAGTGTTGTCTTGGAACCTATTGTACATTTAAGAATAAACTTTTGTAAAAAAATAAATAAATCACACAGTGGCTCGTCTTTAGTTCTTCTCAGCCGTTTCTACCTTAGCTATGAGATCTGCATAAACGCAGCCCAGAATCCTGCCAAAGTGTGTTCTTAAGTTCTTGTTCTGTCCTGAATTCTGTACCACCTGGAATTAAACCAACTCATTTGAAATGGCTGTTGTTTTCTGTGTGGTTGTATACCCAACAGAATATATTACATGAGATTAGTGGAAGAATTTGTACTTTGGGAAGAAAATCTATCTTTCTGTTATGACATCCACATTAGTATTTGTTTTAATGGGGTTGTTCATCTGTTCATGTAAGGAGTCTTGCTTGTGCAAGCCGGGCATGCACCAGTGAACAATTCCTCTTGTCAAGGAACTTCTCTATTGTTGGAGGGGAGCAGGACAAGTACATATGATACGTGTTATGAAGGGAAAAAAGACAGGAAAAAGGAGAGATTCCTAAAAGTCTGTAAGAACTAAGCTTACTCTGAAGCCCCCAGGTCTGCATTTCCACTAGGGCTTCAGAAAGGTCCTTGCTAGGTTCCCATCTCTTATACTCTACATTCAACCCATCAGCAAAATTAAATCTGAACCCTTCATATTTACTCTTATACCACCAGACCTTCATTCTGACCCTAAAATCCCTCACCTAAATTATTGTAGTCACATCCAAATTTGTCTTCCTGCCCCTACCCTTGCTTCCCTACAGTCTAATCCTTATTCAGGACCCAGAGTGATCTCTAAACCATAAAGTTACATTTTGTCTCTCCCTGGTTGAGAATTCTTCAGTGGCTTCTTAGTGCAAAAAAACCACAAGTCCCTACAATGACCAGTGAGGCACTAAGGGATCTGGATGCCACTCCCTACCCTCTGGTATCTAGCGTTCATCCTCCTGATCAATTGTGAGCCACAGTGGCCTACATTCCAATCAAGCTCCTGCCTCACTGTTATCACCAACTGGAAACTCCCTTCCTTTAGAGTACTGAAATGTCACAGTAGTGAGCTCTTTCCTGACTATAGTGGCCGTCCCAGTGTCTCTTAACCCTGTTTCCTTTTTCTCTCCTGACATTTGTTGATTATCTACCACTTTTGACTCCAGGAAGAGTAAATTCCTGGAGGACAGAGACCATAATGTGTGCTAAATGCATATGTATTGAAACCATTTAGAGGCACAAGTCTAGATTTCCTCTCTAGGCCCTTGATACAACTATGGGAATAATGCTAATAACACTTCGCTTTCTCTGAGAATGTGTTTTCAATAAGGGCTCTAGAACCAGTCTGAGATTTTGCTGAGTCAAAACTGGAAAAGGTTTTGATAGAGTGAAGCCTGTATTATCATTCTAATGTACTTGATATTAGTAGAAAAAGAAAAACAGCCCACTTTGCTTCTCTCCCGGAAAGTTGCACAGCCAGCAGCATCTTCTTTGGACTTCAGGGATTCCCTGTTGGACCTTGCCAGCTCACACCCATCCCTGTGCTACTGAGAATAACCCTTCAGAGAGCCAGTGCCAGCACACCACCCTTGAGATTAAGCTACTGCTCTTTTATTTGGTGGAACCTAATCAGCATAACAAATGGAAGTATAATCCTGTCTCTTTAGGGGACCAGAGTCTTGGAGCAATTAAGACAAGCATTCAACATTTGGGCAGCTGTCTGAGGGAACCTACCAATTACCTCAAAAAACTAAAGCCAGGTATTCAAGACCTTCTAGGCCCTGACAACCATCTCCCTTTCATTTACTGCCTTCACAAACATTCATAGGACACTCACAGGCCAAGTTTGGCACTGAGCATTCAAGTATGAAAAGTCTTGCCCCAGTTACTCTCCAACACCCTGTTCCTGCTAACTGTCCTGCACATGACTGCTGCCCAGTAAAATCCTGTCAGCCACTCAAGTCCAGCTTGAATCCTTGCTCCTCTCTAAAGCCTTACCTTCTCTCTCTGCCATCGATAATTCCTACCTGGCACTTGTGTGGCGTCCATTTCAGTGTTGTGTTCTTGTCTGAGTAGTCTTGGTGCCATCCTCCTTGGTAACTCATTTTTTTTTTTTTAATTATTTATTTATTTTTGGTTGCATCGGGTCTGTTGCTGCGCGCGGGCTTTCTCTAGTTGCAGCAAGCGGGGGCTACTCGTCGTTGCAGTGCACGGGCTTCTCATTGCGGTGGCTTCTCTTGTTGTGGAGCACAGGCTCTAGGTGCATGAGCTTCAGTAGTTGTGGCATGCAGGCTCAGTAGTTGTGGCTTGTGGGCTCTATAGAGCGCAGGCTCAGTTGCAGCACACGGGCTTAGTTGCTCCGCGGCATGTGGGATCTTCCCGGACCAGGGCTCGAACCCATGTCCCCTGCATTGGCAGGTGGGTTCTTAACCACTGCGCCACCAGGGAAGCCCTCCTTGGTAACTCTTGATAACTTCCACTCAACCTGTAGGACAGCCCAGGTGCTGCTTCCAGGGGGCCTTCCGTAACTTCCTGAGTTTAATTCATTTCTAACCTATGACCGTCGCTTGGGACAAAAACACTCAAGAGCTCTCAGAGAAATGAATGAATATTAACAGCCTGAGCAGTTAGTTCCCACCCCCTCCAACACAGGCACACCATTCTCAGGATCACCCCTTCTCAGACCTTTCTTTCTCCAGACCTACCTCAAAGGTACACATTCAAAACATTTACTGTTTTCAAAGATGTGTGCTCACAACAACTCTATTCATAACTCCTCGCCCAGTCCCACTCTCCCAGACTCCTCCCCAAGAGAGCCTTGGGGTATATGAGAAGTGGGTCTGGCTGGAGAACAGCGAGCTCACAAAGACCAAACCCGTGAAAGCTCCCTGCCTCGATTCACATGTGCACGTGTGAAAATCAGGGCGAACTCCTCCAAGCACAGCTGTGTACCCTAAGTGATGCCAGAGAGCGGGCGCAGAGCCACCTGCGCAGTGGGGCTGGTGAGTTAGCCCAGGTAACTCGGTTCTCTCCTCTTAGACCACCCACCTACTGGGGTCCCAGCCGTCGGTACGAAAGCGCCAGGCGGGATGGTGCCCAGAAGGGCGGGGAGCGACCGAACTCGGTATGCACCCAGTTGAGCACAGCGGCGCGGTCTGATTACGTCATCCCTCCGCGCCCACCGACTGGCAGGTGATTGGCCCGTTGGCGCGGGGGCGTGGCCCCAGCGGCTGAGGCGAGCTGCGGCGCGCGAGCGGTTGGTCCAGCCCTCCGGCCTCGAGGCTACAGGCCGGACTCGGTGCCTTTGTATACGGCCGGCGGCAAGCATGGCTGGAATCCCCGCGCCAGGCAGCAGGAGGCGGAGCGGGCCCCCGGCACCCAGTCGTGGCCCGCCGCCCAGCACCCAGCACCCTCCGAGCAAGCGGGCCCGGGGCTTCCTCGCGACCGCCCCCCCAGACCCAGAAGACCCATTCGGCGCGCACGGGGATTTCACCGCCGACGACCTGGAGGAGCTCGACACCCTCGCGTCACAGGCCCTGAGCCAGTGCCCGAACGCGGCTCCGGACGTGTCCAGTGAGTGCGCCTTTTCCCCGAGGGTGGTGCAGACCTCGCTAGACCCACTAGATGACTGTGGCTTAGGAACCCCACGACCGCTGTTCCGGTGTCTTGCACTCACACTGCCACTTCACCTTTTAAAAATATAGGAACAGTTTGATTTAAGCAGCGGCGTGTCCCAAAAGGTCCTTTGATTTGGGAGAGAAATGTATCAGGAGTGTCAAACAGCCGATTTGGAATACCGAAAGCTAGGTTAACATTTTACTTTAGTTTCTATACTTTGGACCACTAAAGTTCTTAGTTCTTAGCAGAGATCCTTGCAACACGACTACCACCACCATCAGAATCATCACTACCTACACATGGGGACCCATCCTTATGACAGGTTTGGGAGGCTTTAGATCTAATAAAGACCACCTTTTCCCTTGGGCCGCATGAGCATAAGAGGGGCCTGGCAGAGGCAAGAGATAAGAGACTCATTCTTTTATACAACCAATAAATCGTACTAGGTGCCCAAACTTTAGGAGCTGCAGACACTTAGCAATAAACAAAAGACAAAAGCCCCCTCCTTCATGGAGCTTACATTCATTCTAGTGAAGTCTTGTGGGGCTCCCAGGAAGAGAAATCTCTACTTGGATGTCTTACATGCATCTTATATTCCACACAATCATTTCCTGGAAACCCAGTCATCCACCAGCATCTCCAGCATGGTGCCCGGCAAAGCATTCAGAAAACACTCAGAACATTTGATGACCAAATGTTTTGCATGGCAATGACTAGCACCACTCTCCATCATGTAGCACAAGGCAGGCAACAGCTCCCTTTCCTTGACCATGCATCTGATTCCTTTCCAAATCCTGTAACTTTACCTTCTTCATCTATCTCTGGAATCCATCCTCTCTGCATCATCTCTGCCATCCCCCTGATCTGTGTTACCATCACCCCTCCCCGGACAATAGTCTGCTAAATTGTTCCCACATTTCCAGTTATGACTCAAGTCAGACTTTACACCACAGCCAGAGTGATCTTTTCAAAACTAGAATCTCTGTGTCACACACAGATACACGTGAACATCCCTACTGAAAGCCTTTAATGACTTCACACTACTTCTAGAATAAAGATCAAAATCCTTAACATGGCCAGCAAGGCCCAGCATGGCCTGTCCCTTTCCCTCTCCTTCTGTGGGTTCTAGCCACACTAACCTTCCTTCATTCCTTGAATTCTCCCTGCTTCCTTATAATACAGAAACTGCTCATTGCTGTTTCTTACACACTGAGCGTTCTTTCCATCCATTCCCCATCGCCACTCATCTGGTTAGTTCCTGCTTGTTCTTCAGCTCTCCATTCAGTCATCACTTACCTGGGGAAGCCTTCTATTCATCGCGTTGGATCAAATCCCCTATTATAGGCTTTCCTATATTTGCTCTTCTCTGCAGCTCTTATAACAGTTGAAATTTTACATTTATTCTTGTGTTTTTGAGTGCCATGTAAGCTCCATGAGTGAAAGGACTGTATCCATTTTGCTCACCATTGTACCTTTCTTTAGAGGCTAAATTGTGCCTGGCATATTGTAGGTGCTCAGTAAATATCATTGAATAATAGATCACTGAGTTCTGACCAGTGAGATTCCCACAGCACCTTTCATCCTTTAGATGAGACTCTTAAAACTGGGTGCAGAATGGGGAGAGGGTGGCAGGATCTGTTATTTCCTGAGGATTGATTCATGTTCTTACGATGGAAAATACCTATAGTACTTACTAGATCTTTCTCTAATTTGCTTTCAAAAGTGATTGTTTTCAGCATTGTCTGGCGAAAGTGGGAAAATGTTGGGTCCTAAAAAGTATATGGGAACTGTTTTCTACAGATGTTCGTAAGGTCCCCAGATTAGATGGGATGTCAAAAAATCCTGCAAGGAAAAACAGAGAAAGTGTTCCAGTTAAAGATAATTTCGAATTAGAGTTACTTCAGGCACAGTACAAAGAGCTTAAAGAAAAGGTAAGTGATTTAACTTGTGGCTTTTGTAGTTAATTCATTCACTTATGCATGTGTTATAAAGCATTATACAATAAAATATATAAAAGTTTTAAAACAAGAGTCCAGATTCATCCCCATGAATTGGGGGAAAGAAAGCCAGAAAATTTTGGTTGAAACTAAATCCTGAGATTCCTAACAACCAGGGCAAGAAAGGAAACACTGTAAACCATATACAAAAAGATACAAACTTTCTGTTATAGCACTGAGATAAATTTATAGCCTATGTCTTATATAAGAAACACAACATCATAATGGTTGCTATTTTCATTAGCAGTTTTGCAAAAAAGCAAATATTCTTCATATGACTATCTGTAGGTCCCTAGAAAAAACAAGAACATAATGTAGAATTTTAGTTCTGTGAAGTGTGTGACCCAGATTGTTTAATACCTCTTAGAGCCTATAGAATCTGCATGCAGAAGTGACAAGTGTGTCCTTAAGCTATCTTGCTGAATATCCACTGTCCCAGGAATGGGCCTAGCAGATCATGGTGATGTCTGGTTGGTACAGATATATTTTGAGCACTCATTGGTCTGTTGGACATGTTTTAAATGTGTTTCTTCATCTCCCCAGCTACATGTTGAAACAAGTACATATAAAATTTTCCCTTACAAACTTTTCACAACATCAATTTGGGATTTACAGATGAAGGCAATGGAAGAAGAAGCGCTCATTAAAAATGGAGAAATTAAAATTTTACGGGACTCACTGCATCAGACAGAATCCATTCTAGAGGAACAGAGAAGATCACATTTCCTTCTTGAGCAAGAGAAAACTCAAGCACTCAGTGACAAAGAAAAAGAATTCTCCAAAAAGGTGACCCAGAGCATTTGTTTTGCTTGTACGGACATCAGCTTTGCCTGCTCAATGAGTTCTTTAGAAGCAATGACTAAAGTTGCTTATAAATCTTCCAGGAAGATTTCAACAGTTGTTTGTCTTAAATACTTTCGCTACCAACTAATTGCATGTACTTTTCTCCAGGCTCTGAGGTTTGGAAAAGGACTTAGATGAAACTCTGCTTTGCTGTGGTAGTCTAAGTTACTAGCTCACACTTTGCAGAAACAGCTAAAATTAGTGGGGTTTTTGTTGGGTTTTTTTTGTTTTTTGGCAGATCAGAAACTCAGTTGACCTAGCTTAGGCCAAAAGAAAATGTATTGGCTTCCATAACTAAGTCTGGGAAAACAGGTGTGCTGGGGCCTCAAAAGACTCAAGATTTGCCATGACTCATCTTTATTCTCTGTACTATTGATAGGCTCCATCCTTATGGTAGAGGATGTGTTCTCCAGGGTCTCCTGGGCTCTTATTTCATAGCTCCAGAGCAGACTGAAGACTTAGGGTTCCTTATCTCCAAGTTTTAAAATTCTGGGGAAGGCTCTAATTGGTCTAACCTGAGTCAGGTGCCTGCCTCTGAACTAGTCACTGTAACCAAAGAGATAATAGCTCCCATTCAAATCACATATTCAAAGGTAGGAAAATGATGTTTCTTGAGAGAGGGAGATACTGTTCTGGGAAGAAAAACAGTGGGTGTCCAGTATATACCACTTTCCTTCACTTCCCAAGGCTTCAAACTCAAGGACATGGGCCTTATTCTGCCATTACTTCATTCAGCAAACTTGGCAATCTTTAAAGAAGCACTGACCTGTGCCCAAGACTAACAGCAGTAGTTGCCTTTCCATATACATGATGAAGAGCAAGGGGTTTGCAATCAGACAAACCAGAGTTTGAATCTAGGCTTTATCACATTCAAGCAGTGACCTCAGGGTGATGACTTATGCTCTATGACTCATTTCCCTTATCTGTTCCAGAAAATAACCAGAAGGGCTGTCGTGAGACTTAAATGGTCCTGCCCTTGTGTCTGGTGCTGTGCCTGGGGAATGGCAGCAGTTACCATTGGCCAGAACAGCAGGTCTCCCCACACTGTACAAGGTTTTGGTAAAACTCTTCTAAATACTCAGCCCAGACCTTCAGGAAGACTTGGATTGTGCACCACTGTATTCACTAAAAGGTCTACATGTTACCATGAGATATGGTACCTTGTCAAGCTCTGTGCTGGGCATTTTACATTCACCATTCTTACTTAATCCCCCCAACCAGAAGACAGGTATTTATGTTACAGATAAGCTGGAGTTCAGAGAGGCTGAGTAAATGGTGTTTGAACCCTCACAAACTACCCAGCTATAGTTCAGGTCAAAATATCTTTCTAGAATACCATGCCATCTTTCAGGAAGAAGGTTAAAGCTTGCTATTTCAGGACATTTATGTCACAGCAGACTTTTATACTATCTCTCATTGCTTGTTTTTCCTTTACTAGCTTGAGATTTTGAAGCCCAGAGCTGTTTCTGTATATGTGATGAGGCCTCTATAAGTATGCTTCTTTTGCCTTCCAGCTCCAGTCATTGCAGTCTGAACTCCAGTTTAAAGATGCAGAGATGAATGAATTGAGGACAAAGCTTCAAAGCAGTGAACGAGCTAATAAACTAGCTGCTCCCTCCATTTCCCATGTCAGGTAATGATGGTGCTAGAGGGAGAATACAGTTTTGTATCGTTTAGTAAAAAGTCTGAATAACAATGTCAGGCTAGTCCTGAACAAAGGTCGTTTAGACTCTGCCACTGGGGCATAGATGCTCTTTCCTGAAGGCCTCAGAGATGGTTTGGATGAGACTAGAATGGTTTGGGGCATCATAGCATAAAGGCCCCGCACTCTAGAAGTGCTTCCTCCCTGTAGACTTTATAAACACAATACAACTCCTCGGGATGGAAAGAGGCTGGAAAGATGCTCTCCAAACTTTTGGAGTGGACCAGTCTTCATTTTTATGTAATTTGTTTCAAATAAATGATTTTCCCCAACTGTATTTCAGTCCCAACTGCTTGGAATATTTTTTCTCATTTGCTGTCCAGCAGTCCCCACATTTGCTGCAGATGTGATCAGCTTGTTAATGGTCTGTCCCATCCCCTGCCTGCCAGAGAAGTCTGGCACACTGTCAGGATCAGCCTTGAAATTTGAACAGTGTGGGTCAGGTCGTCTTTTTCTGGCATTCAACATTCTGCTGCCTTTGCTTACTATGGGCAGGGTGTGAAATAGAACACTTCTTGCCTTGAGTAGCCCAGGTAAGACAGGAGAGCAGAGGGAGTCCATCCTCACCTCTTCACACTAACAGGAGGGCCTCAGCATTATCTGATCCAATCAGAGGGTTAAGACTGCTTCTCTAACATAAAGACCCTGGCACCAAGGCACTGGCTCAGTTTCCAAGTTGCAAGACAAAATACACCTTTTACTAGACCCTCTTTCTCCTGAAAATCTTTTCATTCAGTCCCTGACTATTATAAAAGAGGTTGTTCCAAACTAGTGGTTACCAGGGGGGAGAGGAAATGGGAAAGAGGCAATATAGAGGGATAGGGGAGTAAGAGGTATAAACTATTAAGTATAAAATAAACTACAAGGATATATTGTACAACAAAGGGAACATAGCCAATATTTTATAATAACTATAAATGGAGTATAACCTTTAAAAATTATGAATCACTACAGTATATGCTTATAACTTATATAACATTGTATAGCAACTGTATTTCAATTAAAAAAAAAAGAGGTTGCAAACTGAAAAGATGTTTTGGTGGAATTGGAAATAGTAATGGAATTATAGCCAATACTTTTGGGTGATTGGAAGAAGGTGGAAGCAAATGAAAAGATTTTTTTTTTCAACAATTTGAATCAAAATGCCTTGAATTTTGCATTGCTGTCCTGACAAAGAATAACAAACGTGTAATAGATAAAACTTTTGGTCAAATCACCTAGACAGGAAAAGTTTAAAGTTTGTTAGAAGTTTTATAACCAGGTATTTTACATGGTGTTAGCAGAATCATTACTTTGCTTTCATAGTTAACTTTTTCCAGTCCCAGGAAAAGCCCTTCTGTGGTTATAAAGCCAGAAGCATGTTCTCCACAACTTGGAAAACCATCTTTCCCTACAAAGGAGTCTTTTAGTGCTAACATGTCCCTTCCCCACCCCTGCCAGACCGATCCAGGATATAAGTCCCTGATGGGCAAAGAGGGTAAGTCAGTCTATCCATCATCTGTTGCTCTATATCAGACTACTCAGACTTGAGCCTTGAAACATTTGAGTATTTATTTTCTCCTCGTTTCTGTGGGTCAGCAGTTCTGACAGCACAGTGGGGATGGTTTGTCTCTGCGGGCACTGAAGGCTTGTAGGGGGCTGGAGGATCTATTTCAAGGTGGCTCACTCACATGTCTGGCAGTGGAATTCCTTTCCACATGTGGGTCTTTCCACAGGGCCACTTGGCTGATCTCATAACCTGGTAGATGGCTTTCTCTAGAGCTAGCAAACCCAGAGCGATAGGTGGAAGCTATCCTTTTTATGGCCTAGCCTTAAAAGTCACATAGCATCACTTCTGCCACATTCTGTTTGTTAGAAGTGAGTCATTGAGTCTGGGCCATGTTCAAGGGGAAGAAAACTAGGCTGCACCCCTTGAGGAGAAGTGTGTCAAAGAATTTGCAGGCATATTTTAAAACCTCCAGTCAGCATCCTTTGCCATCCCAGAAACACAGCTAGTATGCAGGAACATGTGCTCCTTTCATCGCCCAGCTGAGTCCAGACTGAGGGAATGCTACTGCTTTCTAGAGAGACAGTCTAGCATTAGTAGGTTTTCACTCTGAGACTGTGCTATGCCAGTTTATCTTACAATTCAGATACATTGCCTTTCTTCTACCATCAACCCTTTCAAGTCATTAGCATCACGCCACCCCTGAGAACTACAGCTACTCACATTTTTGACATTTAGCAACTTCAGGAGCGGTTATCGGGTAGTGTTATGAGCCCGCGGTGGAGCCCACTAGCCTGGCCGAGAGTCCCAGTCACATTGCTTACTGGCTTGTATGATTTGAGCAAGTCCCTTAACCTCTGTGCCTCAGTTTTCCCATTTGTACAAGAGAGCCAATGATAACACCTCCTGGTTGGGTTGCTGTGAGGAACAAGAGAGCTAGCATGTATAAAGCTCTTAGAACAGTGTCTGGCACATAATAAGAATCATATAAAATGCTTTTATGTTATTGCCTGATTTTGAAGTGGGGCAAACAATTTAATTTTCTTTTCCTTTCCTTTCCTTATGCAAGTTCCTGTTTTATATGAGGAAGGCAAAGATGTGAAGGTTCTTGAGTTGCTTTGGCTCTTATTTTGATCCAAAGTTGAAGAAGTAGAACAATGTATGTTTTAAACTCATTACATTTAAGAGTTTCTGATACACTTGTGCTTTTGTGTTCCAGTTTTGATTAACATATTATCTGTTATTCAGAGAATAAGACCCACAGTCTGGGAGATGACCCGATAAAGCAAGAACAGTCCCAGAAAAGTCCTGTTGACAGCTGGATGCAGAGATCAAACACTCAAGGTACCAGAATGCCTGCTCCTTCTGCAGGAGGCCTGCCTGGGTCCGATCATCCTCTGTGATGCTGCAGTGGAATTGCCTAGGGAACTGTCCTGGGCTCAATCAGCACCCCAGGCAGTGCTTTAGAGGGTCCAGGGGAGTAGGAGTCTGTGACTTAAGCAGAAGACTATAAAATAGAAGGGACCAAGAGCAAGTATGCCTCCGAGCCTTCAGTACCCACGGGCGTCTCAAGGGAACTTAGTGGCAGTTTAGAGGATAGTTGGCATCATAGAAAAGCACTCTCATGTCAGAACCTTCTACAGTCACCTTGTCTTCTGCAGGCTCCATTTTGATAAACCTTCTCCTGAAGCAGCCTTTGATCCCAGAGTCATCCCTAGGTCTGTGCCACCTCCTGAGCAGTTGTTCTGAGGCTCCTACCGGCACCCTGTTCCAGCTACCTGGGCTTGGCAGGTAAGCATAAGACTCCTAAAAAGCTTGTTTGGAAGAAGTTTCCAGGAAGCAAGTCCCTATCTGGTCCTGACCGGCCTAGGAGGTCTGCTCTGGGCAGGAAAACTAGAGAATTTAGCAGGCAGGTTGTTTGGGTCCCTTGACCTTATCTCCCTCTCACACTTGTTTTCTTTTGTGTCTGTTGCTAGTACCTTGACTGGGATTTCAAGCCTGAGGACCACAGGTTCTTGTGATGGGTCATTTCCCCTCTTGGCCCTGAGAGAAGCACAGAACCTGGCACTTACTGGACTGAATCTGGTGGCCAGGAATGAAGGCTCCTGTGACAGAGACCCAGCAGAGGGAGGTGGAAGGGCCTTCCCACTCTGCCAGCTTCCTGGAGCTGTGCACCTCCTCCCCCTGGTACAGTTCTTTATCGGCTTACACTGCCAGGCTCTGCAGGATTTGGCAGCAACCAAGAGAAGCGGAGCGCCTGCGGACTCACCAACACATCCCTCCTGCGTGAGCTCTGGGGTAGAGGCCAGCCCTGAGGACTCACTTTGCAACCTGGAAGCCTTCTCTGTGGCTTCACTAAGCGTTCTTCAGCACCTGGTGTGCCACAGCGGAGCAGTCATTTGCCTGTTACTATCAGGAGCAGGCGCGGATTCTGCTCCTAGGGAAGGAGACCAGAGCCTGGTTGACGGACATGGTCCTGGGGATGTGACCTCAGCCCCAGCGGGGCTTGCCGGTGACCAAGGCCAGCATCCACTATTGAAGATGCTTCTTCAACTTTTGGCTTTCTCTTCTGCAGCAACAGGTCACCTTAAAGCCAGTGTCCTCAGCCAGTGCCTTAAGGTTTTGGTGAAATTAGCTGAAAATGCTTCCTTTGATTTCCTGCCCAGGTATAACGCAGCATGGGAGTCATGATTCCTTGTGGGTCTTACCCGGCCTCTTGAGGTCTGTCCTGTGGCCCCTCTACTTGTTCCCATCTTGACTCGTCCATACTGCTCAGCTCTAAGCCTTGGTTTAGGTTCTTAGCTAGAGTTCTGAAGTGATGGGAAGTGGGGCCAGCAGTTAGAAGAACCAAGGCAGTGGTTTATTTGGCTTAGTTCTGCCTCTGGATAGTAGGTAAGCAAAAGACACATGTGATAAAAGAAGGCTGCTAGTCACTATGGAAGAGTGTCCTGCCCCCGAAACAGACAAAGGCTGAGCCAAGAGGCCTTTGAACCTGGGACATGGATCAGGTGAAGACCAGATTTCACAGCCCCATTGAAGTTTAGTTTGGTGGGATTCCCTGAAGAAGCAGAGGGTGTGCGGAGGGTCTGCAGCTACAAGCCGACCTTGCTGGGCATCTGCCCATCATCATGGTGTCCACCACTGGCATGAGCCACAGGTTACTTGCTCTTCTTTGAAGGTTTGTTGCAGAACACTGTTGTCATAAATTCCTAGCTTGGGATTCCAGACCCTCAACACTGGGAAGGTAAACACCACCCAGCCAGTCCCCTCGTCCTGTAATCCCATCTCCCCCTCAGCATTCCACCAAGAGGCCAGTTCCTCTGTTGGATGTATCTTAAGCCTTTTTGTCTCTGAACTCAGAATACCTGTTTGCTAAAAACACTTCTGGATCCTGGTTTCCATATGAATATATTCTGGCTTGTCTGGTGCATCCTAAAGGTGGTGCTCAGAGCTAGACACAGTGTACTGCAGAGCAGTGTGAGCATCAAGGTAGGCGCGTTACCATCACCCAGGTGACTGGCAGGGGACCCAGCTCATGGTGGCTGATTGCTTCTTTTATTTATTTATTTATTTTTTTTGAGTCTTCTCTTTCCTTTTATTTTTTTAAATTCCATAGTGCTTTACAATTTTCAAAAGTTTCACACATGATTTCATATAATCCCATAACAATGCTTTTTTTTAATCCCCTACCCCTATATTGCCCTCCCTCCCTTCCCTCTCCCCACTGGTAACCACTAGTTTGTTTTCTGTGTCTGTGAGCCTGTTTCTTTTTTGTTTTATTCACTAGTTTGCTGTATTTTTTAGATTCCACATACGATATCGTACAGTATTTGCCTGTCTGACGTATTTCACTTAGCATAATGCCCTCCAAGGCCATCCGTATTGCTGCAAATGGCAAAATTTTGTCTTTTTTATGGCTGAGTAGTATTCCAGTGTGTGTGTGTGTGTGTGTGTGTGTGTGTGTACACGTGTACCACATCTTCTTTATCCATTCATCTGTTAATGGACACTTAGGTTGCTTCCATAACTTGGCAATTGTAGGTGATGCTGCTATGAACATTGGGGTGCATGTTTCTTTTCAAAGTAGTGTTTTCGGTTTTTTTCAGATATATACCCAGGAGTAGAATTGCTGGGTCACATGGTACTTCTACTTTTAATTTTTTGAGAAACCCCTATACTGTTTTCCACAGTGGCTGCACCAATTTACATTCCGCCAACAGTGTAGGATGGTTCCCTTTTCTTCACATTTGTTATTTCTGTTCTTTTTGATGATAGCCATTCTGACTGGTGTGAGGTGATATCTCATTGTGGTTTTGATTTGCATTTCCCTGATGATGAGTGATATTGAGCATCTTTTCATGTGCCTATTGGCCATCTGGATGTCCTCTTTGGAAAAATGTCTTTTCAGTTCTGCCCATTTTTTGATTGGGTTGTTTGTTTGATGTTGAGTTGTATGAGCTGTTTGTATATGTTGGATATTAACCCCTTATCGGTCATATCATTTGCAGTTATCTTCTCCCATTCAACAGGTTGTGTTTTCATTTTGTCGATGGTTTCCTTTGTCGTGCAAAAGGTTTTAAATTTAATTAGGTCCCATTTGTTTATTTTTGCTTTTGTTTCCTTTGCTCTAGGAGATGGATCCAAAAAAAAAAAATTGCTGCTATTTATGTCAAAGAGTGTTCTGCCTATGTTTTCCTCTAGGAGTTTGATAGTATCTGGTCTTCCCTTTAGGTCTTTAATCCATTTTGAGTTTATTTCTGTATATGATGTTAGAGAATGTTCTAATTTCATTGTCTTACAAGTAGCTGTCCAGTTTTCCCAGCAGCACTTATTGAAGAGACTATCTTTTCTCCACTGTATAGTCTTGCCTCCTTTGTTACAGATTAAATGACCTTAGGTATGTAGGTTTATTTCTGGACTCTCTATTCTGTTCCATTGATCTATGTGTCTGTTTTTGCACCAGTACCATACTGGTTTTTTTTAGCTTGAGATTTTAATTTTATTTATTTATTTATGGTTGTGTTGGGTCTTCATCTCTGTGCGAGGGCTTTCTCTAGTTGCGGCAAGTGGGGGCCACTCTTCATCGCGGTGCGCGGGCCTCTCACTATCGTGGCCTCTCTTGTTGCGGAGCACAAGCTCCAGATGGCGCAGGCTCAGTAGTTGTGGCTCACGGGCCTAGTTGCTCCGCAGCATGTGGGATCTTCCCAGACCAGGGCTTGAACCCATGTCCCCTGCGTTAGCAGGCAGATTCTCAACCACTGCGCCACCAGGGAAGCCCTACCATACTGTTTTGACTACTGTAGCTTTGTAGTATAGTCTGAAGTTAGGGAGTATGATTCTTCCAGCTCTTTTCTTCTTTTTCAAGATTATTTTGGCTGTTTCAGGGTCTTTCATGTTTCCATATAAATTTAAAATTTTATTCTAGGTTCTGTGAAAAATGCCATTGATAACTTCATAACAATTGCACTGAATCTGTAGATTGCCTTGGGTAATATAGCCATTTTGACAGTATTGATTCTTTCAATCCAAGAACAGTGTATATCTTTCCATTTATGTCGTCTTCAATTTCTTTCATCAGTGTCCTATAGTTTTTGGAGTACAGGCCTTTTGCCTCCTTCGGTAGGTTTATTCTTAGGTGTTTTATTCTTTTTGATGCGATGGTAAATGGGATCGTTTCCTTAATTTCTCTTTCTGATAGCTCATTGCTAGTGTATAGAAATGCAACAGATTTCTGTATATTACTTTTGTATCCTGCAACTTTACCGAATTCATTGATGAGCTCTAGTAGTTTTCTGGTGGCATCTGTAGGATTTATGTATAGTAGTATAATGTCATATGCAGACAGTGACATTTTTATTTCTTCCTTGCCAATTTGGATTCCTTTTTATTTCTTTTTCTTCTGATTGCTGTGGTTAGAACTTCCAAAACTATGTTGAATAAAAGTGGTGAGAGTGGTCATCCTTGTCTTCTTCCTGATCTTCGAGGAAATGCTTTCAGCTTTTCACCAATGAGTATGATTTTTTTAATTTTATTTATTTATTTATTTGGGCTGCGTTGGGTCTTAGTTGTGGTATGTGGGATCTTCGTTGAGGCATGCGAGATCTTTAGTTGCAACGCATGGTCTCTTCATTGTGGCATGCGGGCTTCTCTCTAGTTGTGGCATGTGGGTTTTCTCTTCTCTAGTTGTGCGTGCAAGGTCCAGAGCTTGTGGACTCTGTAGTGTGGCGCACAGGCTCCAGAGTGTGTGGGCTCTGTACTTTGCAGCATGTGGGCTCTCTAGCTGAGGCGCAGGAGCTTAGTTGCCCTGAGGCACATGGGATCTTAGTTCCCCGACCAGGGATCGAACCTGCATCCCCTGCTTTGGAAGGCGGATTCTTTACCACTGGACCACAAGGAAAGTCCCTACCAATGAGTATGATGTTAGCTGTGGGTTTTTCATATATGGCCTTCATTATGTTGAGGTATGTTCCCTCTATGCCTGCGTTCTGGAGTTTTTCTCATAAATGGATGCTGAACTTTGTCAAAAGCTTTTTCTGCATCTATTGAGAAGATCACATGGTTTTTATTCTTCAGTTTGTTAATGTGGTGTATCACATTGATTGATATGTGGATATTGAAAAATCTTTGCATCCCTGTTTCTTATTTTTTAAATGAATGAATTCCAGGAACCACATTTTTAGCAGTTCTCTTGGTAGATATATCATCATTCTATTCCTGTTGAGCTTGTCCACAATAACATCAAAAAACAGCCATTTAATGGGTGCTTACTGCAGGCCAGACACAGATGCCTTCTGTTCACTAGCTTGGGTGGCACCCTCAGAGCCCTGTGTCTTCACGCCCAGCACAGAGCCTGGCTCACTGTGAGCACTCAGTGTTTGTTAAATGAATAAACCCCATGTTGGGGTAGGGAAACTTGTCTGAAACCCCAGAGGGAATGTGCTAGATCAGCCAGTTAGGCTCCTGAATCATTGTTCTTGATCACTGTCTGATGCCACATCCCACGCAGTGCTTCTCTGAATTCCTTCATGCTTGCAGGCTGAACCCCATTACCACACAGCTTCTTGTTCCCCTTGAAGTAAAAGCCAGGGACAGGTGCTACCAAGGCTCCATAGCAGTATGCGATACAACACGAGCAGCCAGGCAGGCTGTGATCTCCTATGAAAGGCACCACTGCCCACCCAGGCTTGAGGGCACATCATCCCCTCAGACTCTTGTCTTCCCACTGCATCTGTTTTAGGGGTAGGTCCAGCGTAGCTCCCCAGGTACTGGCATGGCAGGCGCTTTTGAACAAAAAGTTCTCATCCCCAGCTCAGCCAGGGCAGCATGACTTATTTATTGTGCATTTAAGGGCTGTGCCAAAAAAAAAAAATTTCATTTAAAAAGAAGGCTCCGATGCTATCAAAAATAATTTGGAAACCACTGTGTTGTATATAAAGATGGATTTTTTTAGTTTCAGGGGGCCACTTCTGGCCTAATAATGAAATTAGGTATTAACCGGTTAAACTCCAGTTTCCCACAAAGTTCCACACTCCCTGGTGACTAGAAACATTCAGCTTGTCTCTCATACAGAATTTGCTCTAAAATGAGTTCGCCCCAAATAGACCTTGCTTCCTAATGGTGTACAAGGAATATTCTTAGCCCTCGGTGCCGTGTGCATGAAAAGGGACATACCCGCAGAACTGCCCCTCCCCCCACCCACGAGGCTGTGTGGGTTGAGCAAAACGCAGTGCTTGTCTTGGGACTCGGTTCCTTGGTAATGAATGTGCCATCCCTTTGCCCACAAGACCAGGGGGAGAGTGCCCAAGCCCCTCACCATGCACACCCTGAGTGCGTACCTTCTCATACGTGGTGGCAGAGGAGCTGGTGTTTCCCGACAAGTGGGGAAAATTAAGTCTTCCTTGCCCAGCGAATGGTCTCGTAAGATCCAACCATAGCCAAGTCCATATTGTCACTGCTGACGCCTGGCCAGTCCTCTGGCAGTGGGCACAGGACATTTCTCTCACACTCAAGTTGAACCTGCCTCCCTGTTTGGGAGCAGAGGCAGGAAGGAGCCCAAGAGCAGTGTGGAGGCCGGCACCCGAGGTCCAGGGGGGCACCTCGTATTTGCTGGGTGGCACTGTGCCAGGTAAGGGCCTGTCATCTCTAAGCCACAGCAGTCCCACAGTGAAGGGTAGTACCCACTCATTCACCTGAAACAAGTATCAGCAAGTAGGGTGGCATTTGAACCCAGGTCTGTCTGAATCGAGTCTCCTTTTTACTGGCCTCTTCAATTTCCTGTTGCCTACCGTGAAAGGTGAGGGTGAGTTATGGGATTGGGTTGGAGGTGTCACGTCTCTCTGGGGTCCTGTGTTTCAGGTTCCAGTGCGTGTTCCGGGTGCTGCCACAGTGCCTGCGCCCAGAGACACCCCTGCCTAGTGTGCTGCTGACTATTGAGCTCCTGTCCCTCCTGGTGGACCATGAGAAGCTTGCACCTCAGCTCTGCTCCCACCGGGGTAAAGCAGGCCGGGGGCGCGCGTCTGGACTACGCCTGCAGCTTGGAGGGAAGGGTGGTGGCAGGGGCAGGTCCGGGGCCTCCTGAGGGCTTCTGCAGCTTGTACCTCAGGCACTGGGTGAGAAGGCGGATCCTGAGTGAGAGGTGGGGTGTCCTTTCCAGAACGCTGCCTCCTGCTGCTGCTGTACATGTACATCACATCGAGGCCTGACAAAGCCGCCTCGGAGACACAGTGGCTTCAGCTGGAACAAGAGGTAAAGACACAAGAGCCCCTTTTGTGCTGCTCACCACCCCACCCCACTCCACCCCACTCCATCCCACGTAAGAGCCACTCTTCTCCTTCCTCTGGGAATTAAAGGAAGCTTTAATTCATTTTGGTAACGTGTTGAGCCACTAGCAAGGTAAACTCATTTGGGGGGGCTCCATACTCCACAGATACAGTACAGTCGGAGCCCAGGGTATCCTGGGACTTGGCAAGGTTGCCTGGTGGCTGGATGTGGGCACGGAGGCAGGTGGGTCAGTGGTGAGACACAGGTGTTGGTCCTGAGTGTCTCCTGGGAAGGTCCCAAAACACTACCACCTCTTGGATCCCATTAGTGCAGACAAGCAGTTGCTGAGGCAACTGGAGCTCTTGTAGAAGCCTGAGAAAGCCCTTGCTGTGACCAGGGCCTCATTGTGCCATGGATGGGACAGTCTGTTCTTGTTCTAGGCTGTGTGGCTCCTGGCTAAGCTTGCTGTGCAGAGCCCCTCCTCCCCAGTCTCTGGTTCCAGCTGCCAGTGCAACGTGGAGGTGAGTGCCGGGGGCAGGCAGGGGCCGACAGCGGGCAGCTCTGTTGGCGGATGACAGGGCCCTGTGAAAGCATCCCATGCTCCTTCACCAGGGCTAGACCCTGGTGCCACTGCTCAGAACCTTCCTCACCCGGGTGGCTAGGAAAGATGCTGCCCAGCTAAGCAGGTTGTCAGGGTGCAGGGACCACCTGATCTGACCTCAGCCTGCGCCCTCCCCCAGGTGGTCAGAGCACTCACGGTGATGCTGCACAGACAGTGGCTGACAGTGCGGAGGGCAGGGGGGCCCCCGAGGACTGACCAGCAGAAGCGGACAGTGCGGTGTCTGCGGGATACAGTGCTGCTGCTGCACAGTCTGTCCCAAAAGGACAAGCTTTTCACTGTGCACTGCGTGGAGGTCCTGCATCAGTACGACCAGGTGATGCCAGGGGTCAGCATGCTGATTCGAGGGCTTCCTGACGTGACAGGCTGTGAAGGTGAGCCTGCAGGAGGGCCCCTCCCTGCCCCAGCCCACATGTGGAGTTTGCCCTGAAGTTCGTGGACAAATCAGACTACCTGGCCTTAGGTCAGCAGCGCTCCATCCACACAGCCTTTGCCAGCACTGGGGCCATTCTTTTCTTCCCGCTCCGGTTCTTCTCTCAGCATATCAGCCTGCCTTTTGCTCATATCTACTGAGTCGGCCTGGCAGAGCCACGGTTTTTCCAGAAACATCCCTGTCTGAATTGCCTTTGTATTATTTTGCTTGCAGTAGCTGAGGGAGCAAGGCCTGGGCATGGAAGGGACTGCTTAGTTCCTGTGGGCCTGGTGGGGAGGAGAGGTGGGACCTCCCCCAGTCCCAGCACCTTCAGGCAGGCCTTCACCCCAGAACCCTCTTGTTTTTGGCTCAGAGGCAGCCCTGGATGATCTCTGTACCGCGGAGGCCGATGTGGACGACCCCGAGATGGACTGTGGCTGAGGCCTGTGAGCATCGAGCCACATGGTGGCACCAGCACCACTACTTTCTTTACCTCATCCCCTGATTAAAAGCAATGACAGGCTGTTAGAGAACAGGCCAGCCTTATGTTTCCTGAGTCTGATCTGTGTCGGCTAAGTGGGAGGGACAGAGCAGGAGGGGGACCCAGGGAAGGCTGAGATCCTTCTTCCTGTTCCTGGCCGGCAGCCCCATGGTAATGAATCTGCTTTGAGGAAGGAGCCCTGCCTTGCCCTGCCCTGCCTGTGGAATTGTCCTGAGTCATCACTTTGCCAGAGGCCATGGGAAGAAACCATTGTGTGGCAGGGAAGAAGGTGGCCCTCAGCCCAGGCCTAAACCAGGGAGGCCTGGGAAAATGGGGCCAAGGGGTGGGTGCAAAATGGCCACAGCAGGGGTTCCCAGCAGGCTCGAGTCCTGGAGCTAGCCTGCCCCATAGCCCTGTCCTCCTGGTGTGAGGGCGTGAGGGCCCTGGTGCGTTGTGCCAGCCAGCAGGCCCACAGCGAGAGGTCTGAGAAGGCCTTTGGGGATAGCACTGTGGGTGCCTGGGGAGGACGGGTGTTGGCAGGAGGGACAGCCCAGGCAGGCTGACAAGCGGGGCGGGCCTTACTCACACCAGCCGCTGGGCGGGCTCAGGCTGAGTTTCACTTCCCGCCACTGCTGCCAGCAGCAAGAACCAGCTGGAGAGCGTGCACCCTGAGTCATTGCTGCCTGCCTGCTACTCGGTAAGTGAGGACCCCCGAGGGAAGGGGGTAGGGTGGGAGGGCCATGGGTACCTGCCCCACCAACCCCCACCGGACTAAGTGGGCACTAGAGGGAGGAGCCAGGCCTTCCCCTGAACAGAAAACAGTGTGCTGGTCCCACTAAGAAAGCCACCCCACCCTCTCTGGCTTCCTGCCCTGAAAATGGGTCCTGGAGCTCAGCAACAGTGCCTGCCCATGCAGGGAAGGCCAGAGGGGTGCTCCTGCCCACCCCACTTGCCTTACCCCTTATCACTGGGCACTCACACCCACCCCCCACCCCATGCTCCTCCCCAGGCTCAGCGGCAGATACCCACCATGGGCTCGCAGGCCTTGCCCCCGGGTCCTGTGCAGACCCTCATCTTCTTGGACCTGGAGGCCACTGGCCTGCCCTTCTCCCAGCCCAAGGTCACAGAGCTATGCCTGCTGGCCATCCACAGATGGGCCCTGGAGAGACTTCCCACCCCTCAGGGGCCTCCTTCAACAGTGCCCCCACCACCCCGGGTGCTGGACAAGCTCTCCCTGTGTGTGGCTCCGGGGAAGGCCTGTAGCCCTGCAGCCAGTGAGATCACAGGCCTGAGCACAGCTGTGCTGGCTGCACACGGGCGTCAATGCTTCGATGCCAACCTGGCCAACATGCTCCGAGCCTTCCTGGAGCGCCAGCCACAGCCCTGGTGCCTCGTGGCACACAACGGTGACCGCTACGACTTCCCCCTGCTCCAGGCAGAGCTGGCTGTGCTGGGCCTTGCCAGCGCTCTGGACGGCGCCTTCTGTGTGGATAGCATTGCTGCCCTGAAGGCCCTGGAGCAAGCTGGCAGCCCCTCAGAGCACGGCCCAAGGAAGAGCTACAGCCTGGGCAGCATCTACACGCGCCTGTACGGGCAGGCCCCACCAGACTCACACACAGCCGAGGGTGACGTCCTAGCCCTGCTCAGCATCTGTCAGTGGAGGCCACAGGCCCTGCTGCGGTGGGTAGATGCTCATGCCAGGCCCTTCAGCACCGTCAAGCCGATGTACATGGTCACAGCCTCAACTGGAACCAGCCCAAGGCCATCTGCTGCTACGGCCACTGTACCCCTGGCCAGAGCCAGGGACACCAGCCCCAACCATGGTGGAAACAGGAACCCTAAGCCCCTTTCCCCAGTGAAGAGCCCTGGAGCCCCACCCAGGGAGGGACTGCTGGCCCCACTGGGCCTGCTGGCCTTCCTGACCTTGGCAGTAGCCACGCTGTATAGGCTGTCTTTGGCCATACCCGGGCAGTAGGCCAAGAAAGAAATTCTGACTAATAAAGACCCTCCACAGCACCGAGTGATCACTCACCTCTACCCTCCGTGGCAGCCTGAGAGCCTCCCGCACTTCTGCCCACACTGAGACACCTGGGGCCGGGGGCACAGGAAGTGGCAGTCTTTGTCCGTCACCCTCCCTAGCAGGATGGTCAGACGTCTGAGCCCAATAAAAGTAGGGAAAACAAGGAACTTCAAATACTGGATGGAAATGATACCTAGCCTAAAACCCAATCCCAGCAGCCAAGAAAGGAGACAGCAGCTCCAAATAGTTGGATTTATTATAAACAAGGGTGCAGACCCTAGACTCTCCAAAACACATCAACAGGTACAAAGCTACTATGTGGTGAGACATTAACGGAGGAATAGGGAACACCGAGGTATGTGTCTGGGCCAGAGCAGCCACCAAGGGTCCCCTCCACCTTTGGTCCAGACGACACCTTGGCCCAGGCGTCCCCACTGCCAAGACAAACTGTGGCCTGGGGTACAGGAGCTGGAAAGCCTGTGAGGCTGGCGCTGGGGAGGCAAGGACTATCAGACATCAGAGTTCTCTGCTCTCTGGGGCAATTTTCCTCCAGGACCCAGGGGTTTCAGCCTCACAGCAACTATTACACACATTTTGAAACAGAAAACAGGCAAAATACTTAGCTAAAAGTAAAACAAAAACACTGCAGGGAGGACACCTGAGTGTGTAGGTGGACAGAGGCCACCCTGCCCACTTAAGGTGGCGGCCAGAGCCGAGGGTAAACGTGGCCCTCCAGGTGGTCCCAGGAAGGATGCAAGAACACAGCCCAGGCAGACAGCTCTCAGGGAGGGTGGGGCTCTGCCTGAGGTGTTTTGATATCAGGAGGCTGCCCACCCTCCACTGGGCATGGCACAGGCTCAGGAAGCTATGGGAAAGGGTCGAGACCCACCTGTAGCCAGTTCCCAAGCCTCACCCACCTGCCTGCATCATGGCTCGGGTTGTTCAAAGACAAGCCTGGGGACAAGCCAGGGCCTTGAGCAATGGCTAGCCATTCTGCAGAAACTGGAACACGAGTGCATCCTGCCTGCAAAAGTCTGTACTATCCTAGTGTTACAAGCCCCACTTGCTCTCCCTGGGGTGGTCTGGAAAAGAACTGTTCTTTGAATTTTGCTTGAGATTTCAGGAAGCATAATTTCGAGTGAGGAAGGCAACAAAGTGTGGTCCCAGCAACTCTGGCAAGGATTGTTCCCAACCCCTCATTGGCATCACAAGAAGCCTCATGTACAAACAGGACACACACACCACACACGGGGAGAAAAGGACCGTGCCTGCATACCCATTCACACACACATGACAGATCAAGTGGCAGCCAGAGATGCAAGGTTGTGCTCAGGGGGCTGCCTTCGGGGGGTCCATGTAGGCTGGATTGTAAGGAGGCTGGCTGGCAGGATAGGGCATGGCTGCACCTCCTGAAAACAGAGAGGACACTGGTTGGCTGTGGGCACAGCTGCAGGGGGTCAGGCACAGTTGGAGTCGGTAGGGGTACTCACCAGCCACTGTCTCATGGTAGGCGGGGGGGCCCATGGGCTGGGCCAGGTAGGGTGGTGGGTACTGCGTGGGGTAGGGCGCTGCTGGCATCCCTGGCTGGGGGGGCATGGAGTGGTAGCCCTGGTATGTTGGTCCGGGGTAGCTGGGCGGCACACTTGGAGCTTGCGAGTAAGGGGTGTGCACTACTGTGGTGGCCGTGGTGGTAGTCACGACCGCTGAAAAGAGAGTCCCAGTTAGGACCCCCAGGCCTGCCACCCCTCCCTCCAGCTCAGCTCCATCAGGCCCCTGGTAAACCACGCCCACCACCCGCGGTCGGCACCCTCACACAAGGGGTCACAGTGGGGCAGGTGGGGTGGGGGTGCTTACGACGTGGTCGGCGGCACATCTTGTACAAATAGCAGCAGGAGCAGGTGAAGCAGATGATGATGGTGACAACAGAGAGCACAAAGATGGTCAGTCCGACGGCCACGGTCGTTCCAAACCTGCCAAAAAGCCAGTCAAGGCCCAGGGCCTCTCTCCCCTACCCAGGACCAGCAGTACCCACTACACCCATTCCCAAGGTGCACCCCTCTTGCCGGAGGAGACTCTGGGCAACACAGATAGAGCAACCTCTGGGGTATGTAGCTTGAAACTGTTTCAGCCTCAGGTGTTTCCTCAAGTGTAAAATGGGGTTGACTGAGAGTCCATGTGAGGCCCCTCGCCCAGGGGGGGCCCCCTGGCCACACCCTCAGGAACATGGGAGAGAGTTCTTCAGGTGCCTCCCCCATACACACATCTTGTCTACCCCCACCGAGCCAGCGGCAGATGTCCATCGAGTACACGCCACAAGCCAGGCACTGTGTGGCTTGAACCAAAAACTCAGAGGTGGGCGAGACAGACCAACTCATGGCCTCTGGGAGCCCACAGATCATTAGAGGAGGCAGGTGTTGAAGGGAAAATGACTCAGGAAGCACAGGTAATGAAAACAGGGAGAAGTTCCAGGAAAGGGGAGGCTGGTGTGGCCAGGACAGTGAAGAGAGGCACGCAGCGAGCCCAGGGTAAGGGCTGCTGGCCCCGGAGTGACGGTGAGCTTGCTGGGTGCCAAGCACTGTGTCAGGTGTCCACATACACCCTCGCTCTGACCAGAAGGGCAGGTGGGTAAACTAAGAGCCGGGCGGGGCTGGAGGGGCCCTGCCTTCTGGAAGAGGCCGCCTCCCTGCCCACGCAGGCCCCTCAGCAAGGACCAGGACCAAGTGGAGAGCCCGCCCCCTGAGAACACAGGCCGTGGGTGGGAAGTTCACCAAAGCCGACCTTCAAGGGCACAGCCACAGCCCCAAGCTGTCCTCCCCTGTTCCCCGAGGCCAAGCAGTGTTCCAGTAAAAGGCAACTGCACCAAGCACATCAAAACATGGAAGGGGCTTGGTGAGCTTTAGGCATTCGCCTCCCCTGAGGCCTGGGGGAAGGCTGGGCACCCCCTTTGCCCCGCCTTGGGTGGAGGGTCTTCCATCTCACAGCCCAGATGGGCAGCACGAGCTCAGCAAGGCCCGGCGCACAGCTTTGGGACAGACCAAGCACAGACCCTTCACACTCCAGACTCAAAATACCTGACTGTGTTCGTAAAATAGGAGCCGTTGGCCACTGTGAGGCCCAGAACAAGGCCCCAAGACAGGACCATCAGGTACCCTTCCTGCCTAACCAGAGGAGCCTGTCACTGCTCCTCACCCACAAACTCCTCCCAGACCCTCCACTGACCCAGGGATGTAGACACGCACACCACGTTCACACGCAATCAATAGCACTCAACTGTAGGGCCACCACCACCGATCTCTAATCTCTCTTTCTCTCTCTTCTGTCTCTGTCTCTGACACACAGTATGGCGCCCAAGCTCACCCCATGTTAGCCTCCACCTTCACTCAGGGGCCTCCTGCACCCCCGGACTTCCCCCTTCCATCATGAGGCCACTCGGTTTCAATCTCCTCCCCTTTCCAGGAAAAGTAAAGCAAATCTCCTCGGCCCTCCCCTACCCCTGACGTCAGAGGCAGGAAGGAGAGATGCGAGGCCTCTTAAAGACACAGTGCGGCTGGCTGGCGGGCGCCCCAGCTGCTCCCAGCTGCGCTCCAAATTGGGGCCAGGAGTGGGGAGGGAAGTGCTCGTCTGTCTTCCCGGAGCTGCCTCCCCAGCCCTGCCTGCCCAGGCCCAGCTTCTCCACCCCACTGTCCAGGATAGCACTACCACGGGGTCCGAGACATGCCCCGCCTAGGGTCCCCAAACCACACTCCTGCTCCGCCCAGCTCAGCGGGCCAGCCCTGTTCCAGCGGTCCCCTCGATGGGCTCCTTCAGCCATCTAAGCCTACCAGCAGACCCGGGGGCCCACCGGCCCGTCTCCTCAGCTCCTCCTCTCCCACCAGCACATGCTCCAAGCCACAAACCTGCCTGAACCTGAACCTGCCTCCCCAAGTCCCCTTGGCCACCCTGTCAGGTCTTATCTTGTCACTCCTGCTCGAAAGCCTAGTATCGCTCCTGTAGCTCCTGGGGTCACACAGGAATTTGCTTTATAATTTACTTGTTAAACTTTGTGTGATGTGTGTGTGTATCTGTACTTTTCTCTCTCTCTCTCTGTATATATATATAAATACATATATAATAGTTGATAATAAAAGGAAAAAAATCTAGGATTTGTCTCATCAGATAGTAACACTTACAATAAGGCAAATGTTAATCTTAATTAAAAGTCTAAATAAGATAAAACCTGTGTGGCCTGGGACTCCCACCCTCCCTCCTGTGTGCTCCAGCCACATCACCCTCCTTTTCAGCTTTTGAAAGCACGATGCTGTGTCCTACCTCAGGGCCTTTGCACACGCATTTCCTCCCGCCCAACTGCCCAGTCTGCTCTTCTCTTCCTCCCACCCCTACACAATTAATTCTTGGTCACTTTTCAGACCTCAACTCAAAACATCACTTCCTCAGGGACACCTTCCCTGACCATGCAGATGAGGTCAGGCTCCTCGATAAGTGCTCTTACAAATCAAATTCTTGTCTACCTCAGTTTATAAACACACATTCCTTTGTGTGAGCGTTTGATTAATGTGCATCTTATCTCCAGCCTGTGGATTCATGGATGCACAGACTGCACCAGCTCTGGACCATCACTGTATCTCCAGTGCCTTGCCATACAGGAGGTGCTCAATAAGTATTTAACAAATGAATAAATTCACTCAGGGACCCCATGGGCAGCACCTAGTAGGACAGCAAGGCACATTGCCCTGAGGAACAGCAATATTTGAGGGATGGTTGCAGAGTGGGGCAGGGGCCTGTGGCCACAACAGGCCACGACACTAATGGAACCACATCTCTGTGAGGAAGGAATGGGGCTTCCCAAGGCTGAGGCTACCTCCCAGATCAAGGAGCCCAAAGGCCAAGTTCAGAAGGCAGAGTTGGCCTAGGCAGAAAGGGACAGAAGGCCAGGGGAACAAGAGCCCAGGCAAGGAGCTTGCAGCGGGGCTGAATGGGACGGTCCCTAGGAGGCCAAAGACTTCCAACGTCCAGACACCGAGAGGGCCGTCTCTGGAACTGGGACACCAGCACTCTCACTGCGACGCTGGCCAGGCAGCACGCAGCCGTGACACAGTGAGTGTGAGCTGCGGAAAGAGCGCAGTGAGGGCTGAGAACTGACACAGGTTGGCGATGTCCACACCTCACCTAGTGGACCTCCCTGCCCTCCCCCTGCACCATCACAGCAGAGTCAGCGCAGAGGGTCAGGAGTGACGAGCCTGGAGCCAGTGGTTCCACCACTTGGGTGCTTCAAAACACACCATTCCTGCCTGATCATCCTGTGAGTGAAAGGAGCTGGGAAGGGACAATGAAATCAGGACGGAAAAGAACTATGACAGGGAACCAAGGAAGCTCTGGGGAGGGAACCAGCCACTGACCATCAACAGGGCAGGACAGGAGTCACCTGCCAAAGTGGGGAGTGGGTGTAAGACCCACAGGTAACATGGCCACACCATGGGGAGCATGGAGCCCAGGCCATGACAGGCAGATGTGGTCTCGCATCGCTGTGCTCTGACCTGGTGGCTCGTTCTTGGAGGACCCAAGGAGTCACCCAGAGGAAGAGCGGGGGTATGGGGGTGAAGTCCAAGAATGAAGGGGGAGGGGTCGGAGGTGGGGAGGGGGGCAGAGCTGGCACAGGCCCCCTCAGCACATAGGGTCCTTCCCCTGTCGAGCGTCCCCCGAGCTTCCAACCAGGGCTGGACCCCACCAAGGAACCAATGCTCCAATGGACAAACAACGGTGCCCTTGGCCAAGGGGGCATCACACGAATGCTCACCCGAGAGGATGTCTCCTTGGGGCCCAGAGGGGCGGCCACCTGGGGGCATCCACAGGAGACGTGGCACTGATGACCCCATCCCTCCACCCTCCCAGCACCTGCTCCTGGAGCCCTAAACCTTTATAAGGCAGGTGCTGTGCGCCACGCTGGGGCTCTGCTCAGAAGCAGAGGAGAGATGGGACAGGATGGGGTGGGGGCCCAAGGGGGCTGAGCAGCATCTGCACTCCCAGCAGATGGGCAAGATGGCCTGGTGGGGAGGCAGCAGGGCACTCGCACCTCCGCACCTGCAGGAGGGGAGGGGAGATGCTCCTGAGCTGGCCCCGGGAAGCCACTTCTCCTCTGCCTCCTGGGGGACCTTGTTCTGTGGTGTGGAACCCACATTTCTCACACAGTGCTCAATACTCACTCACAAGCCAGGCCACCTTCCACTTTCCTTCCCCCCTCTGAACCCTCTTCATCCCCTCCTGCAGCTGATCCCCAAATGTCGCTGACCCTCAACACACTCAATCCCACCCAAATCCGAGGCCCTCACCCGAAACCCACTCCTCCTCTGTCCTGTATCCCCCCATGCAGGGCAGAGAGCAGGACACCACACCGCGGCCCCTTCCCTGGCCACCCTCCTAGCAGGCAGCCTCACCTCACCTCACCCCGCCAGCCCAGCCTCTCTCTGGCCTACAACACCTGGACCAGGAAGCCATGGTCCAGGCTCCCCGCCCGCTGCTGACATCCTCTGGGGAGCAGCCAGAGTGGTCTTCATCCTAAAACACCATTCAGACCCCAGCACTGCCCAGAGCCCTCCATGGTGCCTGCCCAGGACGAGGCCCACACTGGCTGGACATCGGACCCCCTGTGGGGCCAACTGAAAGCCCACAGCCTCGGGCCTCAGCAACGGGGTGCTCCCTGCTTTAGAGGGAGTGGCGCTTCCAGGTCTCAGTCTCTGACCAACACAGGGAACAGGATCAGCGGGCAGAACAGAGGGAGGAGGCCCAGCCACAGGCGCCTAGGAGCAAAGCAGCGCCTCTTCCCCTCCCCCACTCACAGGAGCCCTGCCCCAATTCCTCTGCAGCCAGAGAGTTCCACACTCACCCAGGCCCACAGGGCAAGATGGGACAGGACAAGAACCTGGACCCCACTACACAGCCCCAGAGCCCAAAGTCTCTTCCTCCAAAGGGGCAACCAGGCCTAGGTGGACCTTCTCAGAGGGGCTTCTAGACCCACCGAGGTAGGGGGCAGACGGCACGTGGAACAGACTCCGCCAGGAAAACACACAAGCAGCTGCACGCCCGTTCCATCCACGCGAAATGTGCATCTCAACACCCGTCACGGTGGCCACAAGACAGGGCAGGAACCTGGCCAAGGGGACTGAGTTTGGGCGATTGGGGTATTCCCCGGCCCCCTGAAGGGAAGGCCCTGACAATAACCATGACCCACAAACCCTCACACAGACTGTGCATCATCAGTTATTCTAGCATCTTTACCACACAATAATCACCCCATCACTATGCACCCTGTACCACCATTGCCCCCATCGCTTTCACCACTGCCACCATTACCCCAACACCAATACCCACCACCAGCATCCCTATCACATCTCCCTGCCACTGTCCCCCATCACCACCATCACCTCCTACCATCATACACCTGCCTGTCACTCCATTACATAGCCCCACCATAGCCCCCATTACCATCAGCCTCTACACCATCAACACGCACTACTCCCCCATTACCACACACCCACCATCATCTACCATCACCCTATCCCGGACCAGGAAGCCAGATGTGATAGGGATGCTGGTGGTAGGTACTGGTGTTGGGGTAATGGTGGCAGTGGTGACAGTGATGTGGGCAATGGTGGTGCGGGGTGCAGAGTGATGGGGTGATTATTATGGGGTAAAGATGCCGGGATAACTGATGATGCACCGTCTCTGTGTCAGGGTTTGTGGGTCGTGGTTATTGTCAGGGCCTCTCCCCACCACCACTGCGCCCAGCATCACCACTGTACCATCACCACACACTCAGCATTGTAGCCCCCATCATCTCATCTCTGCCACCACTGCCGCATCACTATCGCCTTTGCCACTATCGTCCCCATCACTGTCACCCCCTCCCCATCACCTACACCCATAGGTCACCTGTGCCCACACCATCACCTAGGTCAATATGAACGCCCACACCTGGCCTTTCCATTGTGAACCCCCAACCACAGTCTCCCCCAACCCTGGCACAATGATGAAGACACCCAACACAAGGATCAAAGGTCCTGGAGGTCAGATATGGTGACAGCTTCTCTGGGGCCCTAGCCCAAGGACTCTGTGCCATCCCAGTCCCCACAGCCCTCCTGAGCCCCCTTGTCACCTCTTCCAGGAAGATGTACCCAGCCTGCAGCTTTTATTTACCCGGACATGGGGTCGCTGTCCAGGCTAGAGCGGAACTTCAGTGTCGAGCCCAGCTGTTCCGGTGGCTCCACATTGGTGGGGACGCTGCAAAGAGGAAACCTCACAATTAACACGCCTGCGCCCCACCCAGCACACCAAGAACGAAAAAACACTACCTTAGCACACACACAGAACATGCACGAAAGCCAACCCCATACTGGGCCAGACAGGTAACCCTGGGGGCCTCTGGAGGACGGGTATCACACACACCAAGATCTCAGGCTACAAAGCCACACGTCCTTCTAAAGTGCACATGGGACGTTCTCTAGGACAGACCACATGTGAGGCCACAACACCAGTCTCAAGAGATTTGAAAAGACAGCTATCATACAAAGTATCTTCAACCACAATGGGATGAAGTTATAAATCAGTAACAAAAGACACATGCCACAAAGTTAAAGAAAAAAAATCCTAAAAGAAAAACCCCTCATACCTTGGGAAACTAACATATTACAGCAACAACAACAACAAAAAAACTGTGGCTTAAATAAGAAATCATAGAGGAAATTAAGAAATCTGTAAAACTGAATGATAATAAAAATACCATTGGTCAAAATTTGTGAAACACAGCTAAAGAGTTCTTAGAGGGAAATTACAGCTTTAATACTGAGATGGAAGTAAACTGAAGAAGATGGGAAAAACGTAATAGAACAAACCCCCCAAATAAGGAAAGAATTAATAAAGATAAGTGCAAAAATAAAAGAGAATAGCAGCCGTGGAAAATAATAGAGAAGATTAACAGAACCAAAGCTGGTGGACCTCTGGCAAGACTAATCAAGAAAAGGAGAAAAGACGCAAAAAGATAAAAATACAGAATGAAAAGGGGTAAACTATAGACACAACAGAGATTTTAAAAGTAATAACTGTCTGGGAATTCCCTGGTGGTCCAGTGATTAGGACTTGGCGCTCTCACTGCTGAGGCCTGGGTCCAATCCCTGGTCAGGGAACTAAGATCCCACAAGCCTCATGGTGCGGCCCCCCTCCCCAAAATAACAATAACTGTTTGAATTGAACAAACCACCTGTGAAAAGGCATTTTTGAAACAAGTGGAGGCAACTGAAGACAGACTAGTACAGAAAGCTTTTTTTTTTTTTCTAATATTTAAATTTATTTTTTAAAGTACAAAAGTAATATATAAATACAGGCTCGTTGTAAAAAGTATTCGAATAATTTTTAAGCATACAGAAAAGTAAATACAAATCCATTTCTTTACATAAGATGATCCTCAATACATGTCTTTATCTCTTCCCTTTCCTTAAAGTCTATTTTATCTGATATGAGTATAGCTACTCCAGCTTTCTTTTGATTTCCATTTGCATGGAATATCTTTTTCCATCCCCTCGCTTTCAGTCTGTATGTGTCCCTAGGTCTAAAGTGGGTCTCTTGTAGACAGCATATATATGGGTCTTGTTTTTGTATCCATTCAGCCCGTCTATGTCTTTTGGTTGGGGCATTTAATCCATTCACGTTTAAGGTAATTATCGATATGTATGTTCCTATGACCATTTTCTTGATTGTTTTGGGTTTGTTTTTGTAGGTCCTTTTCTTCTCTTGTGTTTCCCACTTAGAGAAGTTCCTTTAGCATTTGTTGTAGAGCTGGTTTGGTGGTGCTGAATTCTCTTAGCTTTTGCTTGTCTGTAAAGCTTTTGATTTCTCCATCAAATCTAAATGAGATCCTTGCCAGGTAGAGTAATCTTGGTTGTAGGTTCTTCCCTTTCATCACTTTAAGTATATCATGCCACTCCCTTCTGGCTTGCAGAGTTTCTGCTGAGAAATCAGCTGTTAACCTTATGGGAGTTCCCTTCTATGTTATTTGTCATTTTTCCCTTGCTGCTTTCAATAATTTTTCTTTGTCCTTAATTTTTGCCACTTTGATTACTATGTGTCTCGGCATGTTTCTCCTTGGGTTTATCCTGTATGGGACTCTCTGTGCTTCCTGGACTTGGGTGGCTATTTCCTTTCCCATGTTAGGGAAGTTTTCGACTATAATCTCTTCAAATATTTTCTCTGGTCCTTTCTCTCTCTCTTCTCCTTCTGGGACCCCTATAATGCGAATGTTGTTGCATTTAATGTTGTCCCAGAGGTCTCTTAGGCTGTCTTCATTTCTTTTCATTCTTTTTTCTTTAGTCTGTTCCACAGCAGTGAATTCCACCATTCTGTCTTCCACGTCACTTATCCGTTCTTCTGCCTCAGTTATTCTGCTATTGATTCCTTCTAGTGTAGTTTTCATTTCAGTTATTGTATTGTTCATCTCTGTTTGTTTGTTCTTTAAATCTTCTAGGTGTTTGTTAAACATTTCTTGCATCTTCTCGATCTTTGCCTCCATTCTTATTCCGAGGTCCTGGATCATCTTCACTATCATTATTCTGAATTCTTTTTCTGGAAGGTTGCCTATCTCCACTTCATTTAGTTGTTTTTCTGGGGTTTTTTCTTGTTCCTTCATCTGGTACATAGCCCTCTGCCTTTTCATCTTGTCTATCTTTCTGTAACTGTGGTTTTTGGTCCACAGGCTGCAGGATTGTAGTTTTTCTTGCTTCTGCTGTCTGCCCTCTGGTGGTTGAGGCTATCTAAGAGGCTTGATGGGAGGCTCTGGTGGTGGGTAGAGCTGACTGTTTTAGTATAGAAAGCTATTAATGAACTGCTGTTAATGTGCCAAGTGTGTTCCTGATATATGATTATATTTCTTTTTAAAGGACTCACTTGTGCAGATAACAACTAACATTTAAGGAGAAATTTTTATGCCTGGGAAGGGTTTTAAAATAATCCAGAAAACAAAAGTAGTGGGAGGTATATGGAACACTAATGTCAGAGTATTGATAACTATGGGAGCAGGTGATGGATATATGGATTTATTATTCTCTCTGCTTTTGTATATATTTGAAAATTCTCAAAATAAATTCTCAAAAAATTAACAAAATAAAATTCAAGAAACAAACAAACAAAACAAAAAAAATGCAAGAGCATTAGGAACAACTATACCATACTAAATTTGAAGGACAAGTAAAGCTGAGAAGAAAATATTTTTTAAAAATTCAGTGTGCGTGCTTTGGCAAGCAATAACAAGAGTAAAGCACACCAAGCTGGGATGCAGGGAGGGCGGGGGGAGTTTGTGGCTGGGAAGAGACCTCCATGGAGGTGGGCCTGGCATCTGAAGCCCCTTTTCTCCTGGGGGCATTAGCCTATTTCAGAGGGGCAGCTGAGAGCAGCATTTCTGAAAGCCTCAGGTGGTAGAAATTATATCCAGAGGCCAGCAGGTGGGCAAGCCCTGATGATTCCCACTTACTTGGGCTGGGTCCTGAAAAGCAAGGAGAAACTCAGCAAGAGTTTCTCAGCTCAGCTCTGCAATTAGGCCAAGGTGACCTTAGAGTGCTCAAGTCCCTGGCAAAAGCAATATCAATCCTCCCTGGAGGAAGTCCTAAGGTCCAAATGTCTACAATCAATTTTGCAAACGCAATGTTTGGCACACAACTGAAGATTTTCAGGAACACTAGGACACTAGACAACATGACTAGAAAACAACACAAACAACTGACAATAGAAATATCCACAGGGGCTTCAAATATTGAAGTTATCACACCCTGACATTAAAACAAAACATACTTTAAGATAACTAATAAGAACCTGCTTTATAAAAATAAAATTAAATTAAATTTAAAAAAAAATACTTTGGGACTTCCCTGGTGGCACAGTGGATAAGACTCCGTGCTCCCAATGCAGGGGGCCCAGGTTCAATCCCTCATGAGGGAACTAGATTCCACATGCATGCTACAACTAAGAGTTCACATGCCACAACTAAGGAGCCTATGTGCCGCAACTAAGAAGTCCACCTGCCACAACTAAGGAGCCCACCTGCTGCAACTAAGGAGCCGGTGAGCTGCAACTAAGTAGCCCACCTGCCACAACTAAGACCTGGTGCAACCAAATAAGTAAATGAATATCAAAAAACAAAACAGGGCTTCCCTGGTGGCGCAGTGGTTAAGAATCCGCCTGCCAACACAGGGGACAAGGGTTCGAGCCCTGGTCCGAGAAGATCCCACATGCCACGGAGCAACTACGCCCGTGTGCCACAACTACTGAGGCTGCGCTCTAGAGCTCGCGAGCCACAACTACTGAAGCCCATGTGCCACAACTACCGAAGCCCGCGTGCCTAAAGCCCGTGCTCCGCAACAAGAGAAGCCACTGCAATGAGAAGCCCGCACACTGCAACAAATAGTAGCCCCTGCTCGCCGCAACTAGAGAAAGCCCGCACGCAGCAACGAAGACCCAATGCAGCCAAAAATAAAAATAAAATTTAAATGAAATTTAAAAAAAAAAACCACAAAACAAAACAAAACATACTTTGTTCAAAGAGATGAAAGGAAAAAACAATCAAGCAGTTTAGGAGAACTTGAAATACAAAAAAGAAACAAATAAAAATTCTAGAACTAAAAAATTACACAAAAAGATAATAATTTATTAGACACAGTGCAAGATATAATTAATCAACTGGAGGATAGGCCCAAACAAATATACGTACACTAAAGCCTGGAGACAAAAAACGATGGTAAATGTAAATACAAAAGAGGAGTAGGTGAAATATGGAATACAGTGTACAAATGTCTTACATATGTGTAATTAGAGTCCTAGAGGGAGAAGTGTGAGAATGGAGCAGAAGCAATATTTAAAAAGATGATGGCTGGAGTTACTCAGTTTTCCTGGATATCTCCCATAAATGCAGGAGATATGCATGCTATTAAATTGTTTGTTTTTCTCCTAGCAAAAACAAAAATAAAAAAAACAAGCCAACAATTCCAGAAGTACTGTGAACCCCAAGCAGCAAAAATTCAAAGAAAACCACACTTAGGCACATCATAGTAAAACTGCTGAAAACCAAATACAAAGAGGAAAAACTTAAAAATTAGTCAGAGAAAAGCTTTGTTGCTTGCAAAGGAGCAATAATAAAGCCATCAGCTGATTTCTCAACAGAAACAACAGACATCAGGAGTTAATGGAATGAGGGAACTTCCCTTGCAGTCCAGTGGCTAAGACTCTGCCTTCCCAATGCAGGGTGCCCAGGTTTGATCCCTGGTCAGGGAACTACATCCCATATGCCACAACCAGAAGATCCCACACGCCACAATGAAGATCCGACGCAGCCAAATAAATAAATAAACATTAAAAAAAAAAAAAAGAAGACAATGGAATGAAAGCTTCAAAGTGCTGAACTTTGGGACTTCCCTGGTGGTGCAGTGGTTAAGAATCCGCCTGCCAATGCAGGGGACACAGGTTTGAGCCCTGGTCCGGGAAGATCCCACATGCTGCAGAGCAACTAAGCCTGTGTGCCACAACTACTGAGCCTGCGCTCTAGAGCTCACGAGCCACAACTACTGAGCCTGCACGCCTAGAGCTCATGCTCCACAACAAGAAAAGCCACCGTAATGAGAAGCCCACAGACCGCAACAAAGAGTAGCCCCCGCTCACCACAACTAGAGAAAGCCCGTGCACAGCAATGAAGACCCAACGCCGCCAAAAATAAATAAATAAATTTATAAAAAACAAATAAATAAATTGATCTTTAAAAAAAAAAGTGCTGAACTTTGATAACTTCAAAGTGCTGAAAGTTAATAACTGCCAACCTAGAAATCTATAACGAGGAAAAATATCCTTTAAGAAAGAATGTAGGACTTCTCTGGTGACGCAGTGATTAAGAATCTACCTGCCAGGGCTTCCTTGGTGGCGCAGTGGTTAAGAATCCGCCTGCCAATGCAGGGGACACGGGTTCGAGCCCTGGTCTGGGAAGATCCCACATGCTGCGGAGCAACTAAGCCTGGGCACCACAACTACTGAGCCTGAGCTTTAGAGTCCACGAGCCACAACTACTGAAGCTTGTACACCTAGAGCCTGTGCTCCGCAACAAGAGAAGCCACCGCAATGAGAAGCCCGCACACCGCAATGAAGAGTAGCCCCCGCTCGCCGCAACTAGAGAAAGCCCGAGCGCAGCAACGAAGACCCAACACAGTCAAAAATTAATTAATTAATTAATTAATTATTTTAAAAATCACTTAGACAATATTGAAGAATATCAAAGCTTATTATAAAGACACAGTAATTGAGTCTGCTTTAGCCCAGGGACAGACAAATAGACCAATGTAACATAATACAGAGCCTAGAGACAGCCACGCATATGTGGACACACAATCTGTAACAAACTTGGCACTGTAGAGTGATAGAAAAAAAGGATAGTTTTCTCAATAAGTGGTGCTGGGTCAACTGAATACCCATATTAAAAAATGAAATTTGATCTCTACTTACATGCACTACTACTACTATGCATACTTAAAAGAAATCCATATACATGTGCACCAAAAGATATGTACAAGGATGCTCAAAGCAGCATTATTTGTTACAGCAAAAGAAAGGAAGGAAGGAAGGAAGGAAGGAAGGAAGGAAGGGAGGGAGGGAGGGAGGGAGGGAAGAAACAATCCAAATGTCCATCAACATTAAAATGGATCAACTGTGGTATAAAACTTAACATACACCAATGGAAATGAGCAGACAACACAACATGGATGAACTCACATGTTGAGAGAAAGAAACCAGATAGGAAATAGATGTATGATGTCATGTGTATGTCTGTGTGTGTGTGTGTGTGTGTGTGTGTTTAACAGGTATAGCAGTTTAATGGTTACCTTTTGGGATAACAGAGGGAATACTGATTGGTAAGTAACATGAGGGGGCTTCTGGGATGCCATGATGTGCTAATTCTTGCCCTGGATAGGTGGTGGTTATGTGGGTGTGGATATGTTTACCCTGCAGTAATTCACTGAACTGTACACATTATATTTGTGTACTTTTATGTATGTATGATATATACTGCCCCCAACCCCAATAAAAAAGCTAAACTATAGAACTTAGGGATGCATGTTTGGGTATTACAGCTCTAAAGAAAAGCAAGGCTATGTAAAAGTTAGAATTATCACTATCTTAGTACGATGAGAGGAGAGACAGTGATTGGAGTAAGCTCAACAGGACTTCTGATGTCTTGACCTGTATAGTGGTTATGCAGATATTTGCTTTGTGATAAATCACTGAGTTGTACATTTATTTAATGCAGTTTTCTGTATGTGAATTATATGTTACAACATAACAGAATAAAAAACAATCTCAAGGAATGAGTTTAACAGCAGATTAGACACTTGAAGAATTGAATGAACTGAAAGGTTACAAGACATTATCCAGAATGCAGCACAGAGATGAAAACATGGAAGAGAGACTAGGAGATGTGGACACTGGAGGAGAACATGCAGCACGTATAAATGGAGTCCCAGAAGGAAAGGAGAAGGAGAAAGGGCAATACTTAAAGAATAGCAGAGTATTTTCTAGAACTGATGAAAGACACTAAACCACAGATTTAAGAAGCTCAAACATAACATCATAAATTAAAAAAAATCTATACCTAGATATATCATAGTGTAACTGAAGAACACCAAAGACAAGAAAAGAAAAATCTTAAAAAGCTGTCATAAGGAAAAAAAAAGATTTCTTTTAAATGATGGACAACTGACTATTGAGCTGATGTCTCAACAGAGATAATGGGAGTCAGAGAAAATAACCATCAACTTAAGTCCTGCTCAGATAAAATATTCTTTAAGAATGAAATCGATATAATTTACCATATTAACAGAATAAATAGAAAAATCATCTAATTATCTCTAAAGATGCAGGAAAAATATTTGACAAAATTCAAGATCCCTTCATGATTAAAACTCCAAGCAAACTAGGAACAGAAGGGAACTTCCTCAACCCAATAAAGGGCACCTATGAAAAAGCTACAGCTAACATCATACCTAATAGCGAATGCTTTCTCCCTAAAATTGAGAACAAGACAGGGATGTCTGTTCTCACCATTTCTATTCATCATTGTACTGGAGGTTCTGGCCAGTGTGATGAGACAAGAAAAAATAAAAGTATACAGATTGAAAAAGAAGTAAACATGGGACTTCCCTGGTGGCGCAGTAGTTAAGAATCTGCCTGCCAATGCACGGGACACGGGTTCAAGCCCTGGTCCAGGAAGATCCCACATGACGCAGAGCAACTAAGCCCGTGGGCCACAACTACTCAGCCTGCGGTCTAGAGCCCACAAGCCACAACTACTGAGCCCACATGCCACAACTACTGAAGCCCACGCGCCTAGAGCCCATGCTCCACAACAAGAGAATCCACCACAATGAGAAGCCCACGCACCTCAACGAAGAGCAGTGCCCACTCGCCACAACTAAAGAAAGCTCGCACGCAGCAACAAAGACCCAATGCAGCCAATAAATAAATAAATAAAAGAAAAAGAAGTAAACACTAGAAGAAAAAAATGGAATGAAAACAAACCAAAACAATACAGTAAGTGAAAAAGAAAGAAATATAGAACGAGACAAATATAAAGCACAAAACAAGAGAGCAAATATTGAATATAATCCCAGAAATACCAACAATTACATTAAACTTAAATGGAATAAATCCTCCTGTTTTTTAAAGGTACCAGAATAAATTTTTTAAAAAAAAGAAAGAAAGAAGACACTTATAAAATGTAAAGACAGCAAAAGGGTAGCAGTAAAACGGTAGAATATGATCCAACAGGTATGCAGCCTGGTGTCGCCATTCCCCAGAGAACTTTGCAACTCCTTAGTCAGTAACTACATTCACCTCTCTGACCTGGCAATTTGCTCCACTGTACTTGGCAAGAAATTCTCACATGGCTCTGTAAAGGAGGAAGTATATGAGGATGCCCATCGCAGTTATCTATGATAGCAAGTTTTGGACTCACACCACTCACACCACAAAGAATGACATGGCAGTGATGGGCACAGGCCAGATGTACAGCAATGTGGATAGGTCTTACAAACACTGCACTGACTGCAAAAAGTAAGAGGGTTGGGCTTCCCTGGTGGCGCAGTGGTTGAGAGTCTGCCTGCCAATGCAGGGGACACGGGTTCGAGCCCTGGTCTGGGAAGATCCCACATGCCGCGGAGCAACTAGGCCCGTGAGCCACAACTACTGAGCCTGCACTCCTCAACAAGAGAGGCCACAATAGTGAGAGGACCACGCACTGCGATGAAGAGTGGCCCCCGCTCGCCGCAACT
This sequence comes from Balaenoptera physalus, assembly GCF_965194825.1. Taxonomy (NCBI): domain Eukaryota; kingdom Metazoa; phylum Chordata; class Mammalia; order Artiodactyla; family Balaenopteridae; genus Balaenoptera; species Balaenoptera physalus. Next base: position 71,233,300 of record NC_138896.1, read on the forward strand.
GGAGAAAGCCCTCGCACAGAAACGAAGCCAAAAATAAATAAATAAGTAAAAAGTAAGAGGGTTCACTGTGCCCACAGAATATAAACTTTGCAACACAAATAATCGAAAGAATACAACAGACTGACTGGTTGCCTACAGAATAAGAGGGGAATGGAATGGTCATGGGAGACTAAAATAAGATGGTGTAAGATGGTGGAGGGTTGGTCTTGCCCAGACCAATGATGGTCACCTGCCATGAGCTGAGCAGTATGACTACCTCAACCCTCTATACCTGTGGCCAAACACAAACGAAACACACAATGTGGCAAAGGGAGACACACACAGGGTCCTAGAACCTTGGTTCCAGCCTATGAAACAGTTTAAACCCAAGATGCAGTGTAAATCCACGGGCCATGGCAAGAGGACACAGGCATGGCCCACAGTGGGCTACACGCCCATGCACTATGCCCTCCAGGGTCCACAAGATGATACCTGCACAAATCACATACAACCCCCCACCAGGTGCACACACACACTGCGGGGTACACTCACGCCAAGGTGTCCACCCTGAGGACACGTTGGTACAAGTACACACCCAGGGGTGAGCCACAGGGCCCGCTGAGGCCACCAACCCCTGAGAAACCTGCTCAGCCCTCGAGAGTGGGGGAGAGAGGAACAAGGGACTACCTGAGGAGGGTCTGGGGAGTCCAGCCCAGAACAAGGACTCCCCAATCCCCCACCCTCAGTGATCTGCCACCATCTCGAGAGGGCTGAGAGGAAAGAGGGGCAGGCTCAGGCCGCCTACCTTGTGACCTCCGATGCACCCACCTGGCCTCCGGAACACCACACTCTTCTCCATTCCACACAAATTTCTTCAGCACATCAGAGCAGCAGTACTGGTCATAACAGGTGCCACAGCAGAAATCAGGACAGAACTTGGGGAAGAGGTTGCGTCCAGGGGAAACCATACACACCTCACTGTGGGCTGGAACAGAGAAACACACTGTTCATCTGTGGCCATGGGGCCAGGCCTCAGCCCTGTCCCAGCCAATACAGCCCCTTCCCCAGCAAGGCCAGCAGGCCCCAGCATGCCAGGCCATCTCTGAGCCATCCCACTCATTGGCCACCTCTGGCCACTGCCCCAACCAGCCTTGCCCTCTCCCCTGGGCCACAGCAGAGGTGCCAACCTGGGCTCCCTCCCTCTCCAACCAGCCCACTTGCCCTCCAGATGGGACAGTGAACTTTCTACGTGTGAGTCTGACTGGGCCACTCCCCACTCTCAGGCCATGGGATCAAGCCCAGAGTCCACAAAGCAGGGTCCAGACTACAAAGGACCTTGAAGTTCACCCCATACTCTGCCTGTATTCTACCTGTTTCCCATCCTCCACCTTCAAATCTACCTACCCATCAAGGCCTTACTCCAGGCCCCCTCCTACAGAAGCCACCCAAGCCCAGCAGTCCCAGCTGCTGGGGACCAGGCACTGGACTGACCCGTTCTTTTGTTTTTTTTTTTTTTTTGGCCACACTGCGCGGCATGTGGCATCTTAGCTCCCCCCTGCACTGGAAGCTCGAAGTGGACTGACCCATTCTTTTTTTTTTTTAATATTTTTTTTATTAATTTATTTTATTTACTATTTTTTATTTTTGGTTGCGTTGGGTCTTTGTTGCTGTGCACAGGTTTTCTCTAGTTTCGGTGAGTGGGGGCTACTCTTCGTTGTGATGTGTGGGCTTACTGTGGTGTCTTCTCTTGTTGTGGAGCACAGGCTCTAGGAGCACGGGCTTCAGTAGTTGTTGATCGCGGGCTCTACACCGCAGGCTCAGTAGTTGTGGCGCACGGGCTTAGCTGCTCTGCGGCATGTGGGATCTCCCCGGACCAGGGCTCAAGGCCGTGTCCCCTGCATTGGCAGGTGGGCTCTTAACCACTGCGCCACCAGGGGAGCCCAGACTGACCCATTCTTAATCCTCACTCCCCGTCCCTACAGCTCAGCTGCAGCAGCCTCAGCCCCTGCTGGACACTACGACTTCAGGGGCTGCCCCTCACAGATTATAGCTTTACAGCAGGCTGCCTCCTGACCAATTCACCATTGGCCACAGTCACTCCCACCACAGAAGTGTCCATGCGGTACTTAGCCCTGGGCTGGGCCTGCAGTAGGCACCTAGGAAACGTTTGTGCCCTTAGAGGCCAGGGCTCTGAGGCAATGGCACCATGTGGAGCCCCAGAACCATCACAAGGCTCTTAGCCAGAGGTGGGATCTAAGTATACCTGGCTGACAAGTGTGGAAAATGACCACAAAGTTTGCAGACTTCCAGCAAGATGTTACAGCCAAATGTTCCCACGCATCTTTTGGCTACATTAGCACAGATCTAGTGCCCACCAGCAGGACAGAATGGTCCTGGATTCTGCCTGGACAGACCCCAGATGGAACACCCAGTCCAGCAAGGCCCAGATGACTATGGTAGGCTGGGGATAGTCCTGATAAACCCTGAGGTAGAAAGTCCTGGCACAGCACTGGGACTCTGAAGACCCAGCCTGGCTGGTATACTGAAAGGGAAAATTTGTCACCCCTAAATATTCCTCTTTGGGGACTTCCCTGGCAGTCCACTGTAAGACTTCGCCTTCCAATGCAGGGGGTGTGGGTTCGATCCCTGATCGGGGAGCTAAGATCCTACAGGCCTCGTGGCCAAAAAAACAAAACATAAAACAGAAGCAATATTGTAACAAATTCAATAAAGACTTTAAAATTGGTCCACATCCAAATAAATAAATAAATAAATATTCCTCTTTGGCCTAAGGATTATTTTAAGCAGATTATTTTTAAGAAACTGCAGACATAGGAGAAGCTCTGAAAACTAAGAAGTTACCCTTTTGTAATAGACATTTGTAAGTATAAAGGAAATCTCCATTTGTAAGGGTCTCTCCCTCGCTGTACTAGGAAGAGGGGGATGACCTTATCTCTAGAATCAATGCTGAAGGCATAGATTTAAATCTGCATAACAACCTTACCCTTGTTTACTGGTCTTTTCCTGGTAACTTCCCATAACCGACCCCCAGTATCCTCTTTTGCCTTTAGTTCAAGATGGTATTTAAGGTGAGGGCTTCCACCATTTGGGGGAGTTACTCAGTTTTCCTGTGTCTCTCTCATGTATACAGGAGGTATGCATGTTTTTAAACTTTTGTTTTTCTCCTGTTAATCTGTCTTACATCAATTTAATTATTAGACCAGTCAAAGAACCTAGATGGCAAGAAGGGAAAATTTTTCCTCCCCCACAGTATCATGCACCCTGGGGCCATTGGCAGAGCAAGGTCCAAAGACAGAGGCACTGACTGACCTCCTTGAGAAGGGACAACTAGGAATGGGGTGGTTGGTGGGGGAGATGCTTTATTCCTGGCAGCCCCAGGCAGAACCCTGCTCTGGGCAAAGCTGCAGGGCAGAGCATGGGACCACCAACAGGCCCAACGTAGCCAGCTGTCCACCTGCCAGCAGGTACACTCAGCATAGCCCATGCTACTGGGAGGCTCAGGCAACCTACCTCCAGCAGGGCCATTACAGCCTTTACAGCCACAGCCCAGCCCAAGCGTCTAAGCTGGGCCTGAAGACACACACAGGTGAGTCTGTTTGAGCCAAAAGCCCATGACACAAATGTTCTTCTGATGCCCAGACGCTCTGAACCAGGCTGTCCAGACCTCACTGGACCAGAGAACAGGGCTCTACCTTCTCACTTTCCCAGGTCCTCCAGATTCGTCCCAGTCCCAAGGAAATAAAGTCCTTCCCTTGGAGGAAACCACCCACCCCAGAAGCATTTTTGGCTTCCTATGGAGGCGGGTGGGGGCAGTACGCTCTTCCAATCCCTACCCATGAAAGGCCCCCAGCCTGGCTTCCGCCGTCTGTGATTCATCCGTCTACAATCAACACACACAGTTAGTGTGTCTCCTCCAACCCTGGGGGCCAGCTTCAGCAGTCTCCAGGAATACCAGGGCCATGGAGGCAGAGTGTGGAGGCTCCTAGCCAATAAACAGAAGCTGAGGGAAGGCCTCTGATGGAGGGGCCAGGCCTCCCTGCTGCCACCATGCCCCGCTAAGGCCAGGCAGGGAATCCTACCCACCCCCTTGGAACACTAGAGGACAGACACCTCCCCCTTCCCCATTCTACGACAGAACAATGATGGCAGCTGCCTGGGGTCTGGGCAGTGTCAGTGCAGACGGGAGGGAGGCTGGAGTGGAGGAGAGACCAGTCGTGGGGTCCGCTAACTGCCTCGGAATTATTAGGGCTCGTTTGGGGTCACTGCGGGGACGGCGCTGTCCGGGCTCCTACCAGGGACGGCGCGGACGTGGCCACCCCCCATGCCTGCCCGGGATAAACTCCCCCACCCGCCAAGACTCACCACCCGGAGGCGCTGGTAGCAGCAACAGCAACAGCAGCAGGATCCGAGGCGCTGGGGCCGGCGCGGCCATGGCTGGGCGGGTGGGCAGACGGGCGGACGGACTGACGGTCGTAGCGCGGCCACAGCCTCAGCGACCCGCTCGGCCACCCGCTTCCTCGCCTCGCCCCGCCCCGACCCGCCCCGGCCCGGCCCGGCCCGGCCCGGCCCGGCCCGGCCCCGCCCGGCCGTTCCGGGAACCCCGCCCGGGAGGGAGAGGAGGGGAGGAGGAGGGCGAGGGAGGGAGGGGAAGTGGACGCCCCTCCCAGCCTCGGGATTAGGCAAGGTCCGGTGTGGGCCCCTCGGGAGCGGCTCTCAGACCCAGGCGACCACCGAAGCTGCCTTCGGCTCTCGGGGTCCTGTCCACCCCCAACCCCAGTCCCCACCCTGGGGCCCGGAGGGGGTCTCCGAGGGGATCTGCTTCCTAGCACTTGAGTGCCTGTTGGGTCCTGCTGGCAGGCCGGACACAGCCCCTCCCCGCTCCTGGGGTTCCTCACTTGCCCCGGGCATCCTCGCTCCCCGGGAGGTACCTGAGGACCAAGTGGGGTGGCTCGGGGACAGCGCCCAGAGCAGACCTCCACACACAGTAGGACCCTAACAGACGCTGGTTCCCTTCTGAAAGCCTAGTTCGGAGGCTTCTGGGGACCCCATCTCTGAGGACACGCCATCACCCTGCCTCCTGCTGTGACACCCCTACCCCGTGGTTACTCTACCCTGAGTCCAGGCAGGCTCACCCCTGCCTTAGGGCAAGCCTGGCTCCCATGGCCTGGTCTGAGGGAAAGGAACTGGCAGTTCCCAGACACACATTATACCATCACCTGCCTCAGGATTGGACCAGCAGAATTGGGCCGTCCTTGTCTGCTGCCAGAGCAGGGCTCTCACAAGGCACCCTGAGAAGCGGCCATGGCTAACAGGCCTCCACTGCCCCCTCACTGTGGGTCAGGGCATAAGGGAGCAGGACCCTACGGGGACTTGCCCGGATAGACCCCCTCCCCCATATCCTCTGCTGTAGCTCCTCTCAGAAGTACCTAATCAGAAGTATCTGATGCACATTTCCTGAGTTGTTTTATAGATGCTAAAACTACCACCAAATGGAAGAAATTAACTACTTGATGATCATGAGCACCTAGCCCCAGGATTGATAATGTTAACACCTGTGACATGGCCCTGTTACTTCACCATCAACCAATCAGAGAATTGTGTACATGCTGATCACATACCCTGTGACTCCCCTCCTTCACCTGGCCTTTAAAAACACTTTGTCGAAACCCATGGGGAGTTGGGGCGTTTTTTTTAAAACAGTTTTTTTTTTAATTATTTATTTATTTATTTTTGGCTGCATTGTGTCTTAGTTGTGGCACACAGGCTTCTCTCTAGTTGTGGTGTGGGCTCAGTAGTTGTGGCGCATGGGCTTAATTGCTCTGTGGCATGTGGGATCTTAGTTCCCCAATCAGGGATTGAACCCATGTCCCCTGCATTGGAGGGTGGATTCTTAACCATTGGACCACCAGGGAAGTCCCACTGGGGGTGTTTTGAGCACTAACTGCCCTGGACTCCTTGCTTGGCACCCTGCAATAAACGCTGCACTTTCCTTCACCACAGCCTAGTGTCAGTAGATTGGCTTTACTGCACTCAAGTCAGCAGACCCAAGTTTGGGTCTCAGTAACGAGTCCCCGCAGAGTCAGGGATAGGGAGCTGGACTACTGTCTTAGTCCCTTGGGGCGGCTATAACAAAACATCATAGATTCAGTTATAAATGACAAACATTTATTTCTCACAGTTCTGTAGATTGGGAATTCCAAAATCAGGGTATCAGCTCATCTGTGTCCATTTAGAGCCTACTTCCTACCTAGTTCACAGATGACTTCTTTTCCCTGTGTTCTCAGGTGGCAGAAGAGGCAAAGGAGCTCACTGGGGCCTCTTTTATGAGTGCACCAATCCCATTCATGAGGGCTCCACCCTCATGGTCTAGTCACTTCCCAAAGGCACCACCTCCAAATACCATCACCTTGGGAGTCAGCAGTTAAACATGTGAATCTGAGGGGACACAAACATCCAGTCTATGGCAAGCATTCTTTTTTTGCCCAGGGTTTCTGACCTGCTGCCCACTCTGCACCTGCCACAGTTAAACTCATTACACTCAAGGCAGAAAACATGAAATATCACACTAACCAGGCCCCTGAGCCAGTGTGTACATCCGGCGTGCCACCACGTTTCTCACCTGAGCGCGGGGGCTTCACGTAACAAGGCGTGAGGCCCGAGGAGACAACTCGGGATGCCCTCAGTGCAGTTCCCCAGACCTAGGAGGCTAGGGTCCTCCTCTGGACCTGGTTCCTCCATGGTCCCCCTCACCACTGGTCAGAGGGACTCAAGACTCAGCATGCTGTGCTGGGCACACTGTGGGGGCAGAGGGGTGACTGCCCCCAGGCAGGATGAGGGGCCCTCCCTGACACAGCCCAGCCTCATCCCAACCAGCTGCCTCTGCCCCCTCAGCTCCACAGTCTGAAGCTGAGCACCGCCCAGGTCCCCCTTCCCCACGCACAGTGGCCACCACACACTCCCCTCCATGTCCACCTCGCCAGCCACCTTCTGAGGCCTGTTTCACACCATGGGTGCCCCGCCTTGCGCCTCCCACAGACTTGGTTTCTCTTCATAACTTAGTCCCTGCCCCCAGTCAAACTCCTAAGAGTTGTCCTTTTTTTTTTTCTAATTTTTGCTGGGGGACTTCCCTGGCTGTCCAATGGTTAAGACTCCATGCTTCCACCACAGGGGGTGCGGGTTCAATCCCTGGTCAGGGAACTAGGATGCCGCATGCCACGTGGCCAAAATAAATAAATAAATAAATAAATAAATAAATAAATTTGTATTGGAGTTGATTTACAATGTTGTGTTAGTTTCAGGTGTACAGCATAGTGATTCAGTTATACATATGTCCACTTTTTTTTAGATTCTTTTCCCATATAGGCCATTACAGCTAAGAGTTGTCCTTTCTCACCTCCCATCGCCTGCCTTTGGCCTCTCATCCCCATCTAGGGGCTTCTCTCCTGGCCTAGTCCTCCCTGACCTTTTCACTATTGGGTTCCCTCATGCCCCCTCATCTTCCCACACCTCAAAGACACCCGTGTTAAACCTTCATGGTTGAGCATAGTGGCGGCTCCAGGACCCACCCAGAGCTGTGCATGGGCAGGAGGGAGTGAGGCCAGGAACACCCAGCGGCTTGGAAGTCACAGCCACGCACCCAGCATGCATGTGCCCATGTGTGTGTTCCGGGGGGGTGAGAGGGAGCGGGAACGGGCAGGGGTACCTGTGAACAAGGCCTATGAAGCTGGAAACTGTCACTTCCACAGGTTGCCTGAGGAAATCTGCTTCTCCCGGACAGAAACCAAGCTCCCTGTGCCAAACTTCGGGGTCTCAACAAGACTGAGGAGTCCCATGTCCATGTAAGGACCCAGACCAGCTGGACTAGCTCAGCAAAACAATGCCAGGCCACAGGTGAGGGGCCGGCAGCTGCGGACCTTTGTGCTTGGCTCCGCCCCCTCAGACAACCTTTCTTATCAGGCCCCGCCCCACCCCCTTTCATTCCAGTAGGTGCCCTCCCCTCCTGCTTGAGGCAGACCCTACCTTAAATTCTGCCCCTTCCCCATCTGGCCTACCTGAAAGGCTCACACTTTATCTCAGGGCACAGCCCCCTGTGCCTCTTGTCGTCCTGTCCCAGGCTGGTGGCACCTCAGGCCCTCCCCTATGTCCTCACCCTCTCCCTCTGTATTTCTCCCTCACACTGCCTGCTGATGTCCTGGACCATCTGTTTGTCACCTTCCTTACCTCCCACCCACACCTCTCCTCTGGCCCTCCCCACTGCTCATATGCTCACCACCCACCAGCATCCCAAGGCACAGTGGACCCTGCCCTGCCCTCCCTCCCAGCCCTTTTGGCCTCCTGTGCCCATCCACCACCATCCTTGCCCTGAGGACTCCCAGAACTCCATCTCCAAAGACCTCCTCGGCTTCCATGGGCAACTCATTGTCCCCAAACCTCTGTCCCCATCTCTGCCTGGTCACCCAGGCATGCTGCCCAACTCTCTCCACGCTCTGCCACTTTCACCTCCAGAACATTCTTTTGCCCACCACTGACCCAGCTCTGAACTCACCTGCTCCCCTCAATGCTTCCTGTGTGGATCTCCCTAAACTACAAGTCAGTCACACACCCTCGCTCTAAACCCTGCAATGGTTCCCTGTATCTCTTAAGACAAAGTCCTGATTTCAGTCCCACAGCACTGAATGGGGCTCCTTGTGCTTCCTTGCTCTCAGCACCCACCACGTGCATTCCACCATCTTCTCTGGCTCCCAACTTAAACACCTCCTCCTCCAGGAAGCCTCTCGAGATGCCAAGTCTGGGTTAGGGCTCCCCTCAGTGTTCCCACAGCCCTTGTGACCCCCCAGCCCAGCACCAAACCTTGGGTTATGTGGGTGTCTTCTGCTACTTTGCGGGCTAAGTGAGGCTGGGACTATGTTTTCTGTATCCAACACAGGGCCATGCACACGGCAGGTGTTGGGTAACAACTGGAAAAGGAAATAAAGGATCTCCTTTAGCCCATTGACCACTTTCCCCTGAGCACCAGCCCGGAAACCGCTCCCCCTGGGAGATGGGCTGCCTCAGCCTCCCCAGTCCCCTCTGTGGGTTCCACCCAACCCCACTCCCACCGCCCTAGCACGCATCATGCTGGACTATAGCTGTCTGTGCATCTACCTCCCTACCAACCACATCAACCTCAGTGCTGATGCCCATAGTAGATGCCTGTCCAGGCCCGTCTTCTACTTTTCCCTCCACATCCACCCCCTATCCCACCCTGTCCTGGGGTGCCCTCTTTCTCTTTCTCTCTTCTCGTAGTCAGTCGTCAGGCTTAGGCAACAGAAGGCAGTTAAGTTGCAGGAGATCCATCAGAGGGTGGGAGGAGAGTGCATGAATGGCGCTGTTCCTTCCCTACTCCTTCCCCAAAGCTCCTGTGGGCCTTCAGACACACCACACCCCACCACCAACACCACTCGCTCCACCCTCACAGCCACAGCTCGTGCGTCCCTCCATTCAGGGCCATAATGCTGAGAAATTGAGATTTTTATCTTGAGAGCCCCAGGGAGTGACTGATTTAAGAGATCCCTCTGGTAGACAGATTACAGTAGAAACTGAACAGGAGTGGGGGTCGGGTGTTGGCTCCCACCAGGTTCCACTAACCCTTCCCCTCCTGGGCCTTGACCCTGTGGGTTGTGGACAGGGAATGTTGCCTGACTTTCCTGTAAACAAAGAATGTTGCCCACTATCCCAGTTCTACAAGAATCAAGCCATTAGCCACTGCAGCAACCCACGGATGGTGCACCTGAGGGGAATTCAGGATGGAGAAAAACAGGAAGCGTTCTGTGCTTTGGATACTGACCCTAGATAGTTAAGATGCATATCAAAGGAATAATTTCAATGAACCCAGGTCCTTGCATGTTCCCATACATAGAAAAACATTAACTTGAGATGTCTGTTCTTTGTGACTAGTAATCTTGATGTTCAACTACATATTTTTGTTTTTGTTCTTCCCACAAAAAAACTCCTGTAGATCCTGGCTCCTCCCTTATCTCTTCAGAGCAATTCCTCAGAGCTTTCTGAGAGGCTGTCTTCTGGGCTTTAGTCCTCAGTAAGGTCCCACACAACTTTTAGGTTGTGCATTTTTCTTCAGTCCACAAGGCCTAGGGAAGGAAAGTGCTCCCAATGCTAGCCCCAGGTGCTGCCAACCGAATTCACCCACAGCTCCGTAAACGGCCCTTTTATTGGACTCTCCTCAAATACGCACAGTGTTAAGAATGACTATTTTCTGGGACTTCCCTGGTGGCTCAGTGGATAAGACTCTGCGCTCCCAGTGCAGGGGTCCCAGGTTCGATCCTTGGTCAGGGAACTAGATCCCACATGCATGCCGCAACTAAGGAGCCAGCGAGCCACAACTAAGGAGCCCACCTGCCACAACTAAGACCCAGTGCAACCAAATAAATAAATAAATATTTTTTAAAAAGACTATTTTCTGCTGGGACTTTTATGTGGCAGTCAAGCTGCATATGGGAACTCTGCATGGGGCCAAATCAATACCCAATGATGCTCAGAAAGCCCAGTGGCCGGGTGTGGGTGGCATCAGCCTAGGACTGACCCACAGGGCCAGGAGTGTGAGAGTTAAGTAGAGCACAGCTCTCCTGCCATTCCTCTTCACCAGCACCTGGGCTCCCTTCCTCCATTTCAGAAGGCAGAAATGCCAGACATCCACTTCCCAGCTTCCTTTGCCCGAGGCCCAGCCAACCAGATGTACCCTCCTTGGAATCAGATGTACCTTCCCTAGAGTCAGACGTACCTTCCCTGGAGTGTGCCTAGTGGGCTGGTGACCAGAGCCTCTGCAGTGGTGGGGGTCACGGCAGCCAGGTAGCAGCATGCAGTGTCTGCCAAAGCAGAACTGTGCCCTGGGCATGGCCTCTTCGTCTTGTCCTCCTGTGCCCTTGGTGGTTCTGGGAGCCACACAAGTTCATTTTCATAAATTCCATTTCTGATTATGTTGGGCAGAGTCAGTTTCCTCCAACTGATAAAGTTGTCAGCAGGTGACCAGGGAAATGGGGGTGCATCCGGAGTGGACATTTGCCTGGCTGGAGCTAAAGGCCGTGGAAATCCAGCCAGGATGAAAGGAAAGCCTTTGGCAACCCCAGCAGGCTGAGGAGACAGAGCTAGTACAGCCGTCACCAGTGGTGTGGTACAGATCTTCCACGACTTACGATGGGGTTACTGATAAACCCACTGTAAGCTGAAAATGTATTTAATACATCCAGGACATTGGTCGCCTCCTCAGTGAGGACTTCATACAACCCTGAACCATGCCCTCGGCTCTGTCCCAGCACCCTCTAATACACTACTTACCTCTTTACTGTGTCTTCCACCACTAGAATGTCAGCTCTGTGAGGGAGGGAGTTTGCCCCTGTGCTTAATGCTATATTCCTACTGCTTAGCACATGGTAGGCGCTTAATGCGTTAAGTTAATGAATTAAGTGAAATGAAGATGCATATGAAAGAATTAGAGGAATCAGATTGCAACCAACCTCCAGCCCTTCTCCACCTCCCTTGCCCACTGAAGCAAGGTGTCCTCCCCTGAGACCTCATGAGGGAGTTACTTTGCAAGGGGAGTCAATTCTTCTCATGCCCCTCTTCCCCAACTCCTTAAACTAGAGATGGATACCAGCATGTCTGGAGACCTTATTACAAAGTCAGACCCAGAGGGGATGGCTTATGTATCAAAAGAATTTAAGACTTTGGTATTTTACATTAGCTAAAATATACACACTATGCAGGGGTGGGGGGTGGGGGGGGGCAGGGAAAGACCGAGGCCCTAGACCATGGAGATAAGAACATCAGCTTAGATAGGGTGGACTTTATCAATGCAGGTGAGCTTGCCAGGAACTTTGGATTCAATGTGCAGTCTTAAGCTACTGGGGGTTGTTCTGCCTGTCTATTTGGTTGGTTGAAATGAAAACAGGGTCTCACTAAATGCAAATGAGATGCCAAATGCTCCCTGGTGTAACGTAGAGGAAAGAACCCAAGGCCTCAGGAAGATTCACTCATTCATTCAAAATAAGTGTTGGACTGAATTTATCAGGGACAACTCACCTTTTCCCTGAGTCCCTGGAGACGACCCAGAAGATACTCCCTTCACCAAGGCCCTAGGAAGTTCATCGCTGAGAAGTTTCCATTTGCCAGGGCTGCTGTAACAAAGTACCACACCCTGAGTGTCTCAAACAACAGAAACTTACTGTCTCATAGTTCTGGAGGCTGGAAGTTTGAAGCCAGGATGTCAGCAGGATCCACGCTGTCTCTGAAGTTGCTGGGGAATTTTGGATTAGGGGCGCACCCTACTCCAGTATGACTTCATCTTAATTTATGACACCTGCAACCACCCTATTTCCACGTAAGGTCACATTATGAGGTATCGGGGGTTAGGTCTTCACTGGATTAATTTGGGGGACACAATTTTGACCCATAAGTACCATATAATTTGGGGGACACAGTTTTGACCCATAAGTACCATAGTCACGGCTGTCCATGGGTCAGAGATTCTGGTTGGACACTATAGTTGAAATGCCTCCTTGATTTCAATGCAGATACCAGGATCTTTGGCAGGATCACCAGGCCCCTAGGACAAAAACTGATGGGGAGGTCAGTAGAGCCCTACTGGATGTGTATGACAAAAGGACTAGAGGGCTGACCACCAGAGACCTGACTGCAGAGGATAGGATCTCTCACCAATTTTCCAGATAAGATCAGTTCACAAACCCAGGGGCCCTTGAAGGAAGTGGGGTGGGTGCCCTTTAAGGTGGGCCCTGTGAAGACAGCCCAGCTTCATGCTGGTACTTTCCCCACAACCCTTCCTAAAGAGACCTGTAGCCATTAGCCAGAGTTTGGCAGATACCACTTCTGGTCTATCCCATTTTCCACTTTTAATAGAACAGTTTTTGTTTAAACAACAATGTGTCCAGTCCCAGGGGATGAATAATGATTGGTCTAAACCAAACATGGCAACTCGCCTTTACAGGTGATAATTATATTTTATTAATATATAATATACAATCATAGTATAAATATAATTCAAATGTTGCTGAAACCTATGTCTTTGTAACAATATTTCATTCTATCCAAATATCCTCTGATCCTACCTGATGGCCACTGTTTCCCAGCAACCCAAAATGCTACAAAATTCTTCAACCTAACCATATATAATCGCTCTTCCTAGGTTGTGGTAGAACAGTGAACCTGAAGAAAAATTCTGATAGTGTTATATTTCATTCCTTCTGTTGTTGCTTTGCTGTTAAAATCTTCAAAACCTTCAGAAAGTGCAAGGAAGCCTCTACGGAGGTCAGGTATCCACTTCAGGAACTCTGTGCCCGGAGACAGGGTGGGGACCATTCAGCGGTCCCCCAACCTCACCTACCTGGAAGACAGTCATGGCTGATATCCCTCTGAGCCTGGGGATGAAGCCCAGGGGTTCCTGTCATCCACTGTGACACAGCCGCCCTCTGCCCTGACACACTAGGAAAGGCAAATGCCCAGCATTGTTATGTCCATGGAGGAAGACCCCTGCAACACCCCAGCCCCAGGGCAGAAGGTGTAGAAAGTCCAACAAGATTCTGAGGCATGGGGAGGAGGAGGGATAAATTAGAAGCTTGGGATTTACATATACATACTACTATATATAAAATAGATGACAAGGACCTACTGTATAGCACAGGGAACTCTACTCAATATTCTGTGATCACCTATATGGGAAAAGAATCTGAAAAAGAATGAATACATGTATACGTATAACTGAATCACTATGCTGTACACCTGAAACTAACCCAACATTGTAAATCAACTATACTCCAATAGGACACGGGTTTGAGCCCTGGTCCGGAAAGATCCCACATGCCACAGAGCAACTAAGCCCGTGCACCACAACTACTGAGCCTGTGCTCTAGAGCCCGCAAGCCACACTACTGAGCCCACATGCCACAACTACTGAAGCCCGCGTGCCTAGAGCCTGTGCTCCGCACCAAGAGAAGCCACGGCAATGAGAAGCCCACACACCGCAAGGAAGAGTAGCCCCCGCTCGCCACAACTAGAGAAAGCCTGCACGTAGCAACAAAGACCCAACGCAGCCAAAATTAAAAATAAATAAATAAATTTATTAAAAAAAAACAACTATACTTCAATAAAATTTTTTTTTAAATGCAAAAGGAAAAAAAAAATTCTGAGGCATAGGAAAGGGTGCCCCTTGTCATCATCTTCCCCACGCCAGAAGTGACAGAAGTGACAAAGAACACCAGAGAATCAGCCAGCGTGCTCCACCCACAGCCTTGTGCAGGCCCTCCATCCTCGACCAAGCCTCTGGTTCCCCTCTCCAGGGATGCCAGTATTTGGGACCCACATTTCCAGGGACCCTACGTCTGTTTCTGTCTCAGTGGTGAGGGCCCAGCAACCTAGGTCAGCCCAGAGAAAACCCGGGCCCTGCCCAGGGCTCACTCCAGGGCAAGACGGTTTCCGCTCCAGGGATGGGTAGTCATGGGGGTGGGAGGTGGACCAAGGATCCCATACAGACCTGTTGGGAGGGTGCACAGCACAGGGGTTTGCAGAGCTGCTGGAAAGAACTTCACCAGTGGCGAGCTGGCCACACGACACAACCTTAGATTGTTCTTTTTTTAAAAAGCATTTATTGCAAAGAATGTTGGACACAGTGTGATGTGTGGCTGAGATTCAACAACATCCATTCCAGGGCGAGCAGGAAACATGTCTGCAACAGGAGCACATCAACCGTCCTGGCTACAACCGGGCAGCCAGCCAGGTGGACGGCTGCCCAGGCAGAGCCGGCCCAGGGTGAGCCCCGCTGGGATCCCAGACTTCCCTCTGCCCCATCCCAGTCCTTGTGACACGTCTCCAGTAGCTCCTGGCTGCCCTCTGGACAGAGAGAAAGGGCCTCGCTGGTCTCTCCTCAGCCAGCCTGAGGTCTTGGAGAGGTGGTGACATCTAGATGTACATGCCGCTGACCAAAGGGACCTGCTATGGCCAACAACTGAGCATGACCAAAAGTCACCAATACTCTGGCGGACATGGAAGCAAAGGCTGCAGTCCCCACATCCCAAAGGCAGTGGTGTGGTCCTCTGGCCCTGGGTCTAAGGGGCCTGGGGCTCTGACAGGAGATAAGTCCAGAAGGAGGGCCCTGCCACGGCTCTGTCCTGGACATCTCTCCACCCATGTCTGTCCATAGCTGCTGTGGCACTCGAGGCCGAGAGACCATCAGCCTGGGCCCGGGACACAGGATCCTGGGGCCTGACTTCACCAAGGACTGCCACCTGTGGACAGCAGCGCATCCAACTACAAATCCACACACTTCCTCACCCAGCCTCACAACTTGCTGGCCAGCCTGTTCTCCCAGCTACAAAATGGGAGCTGGAACCCGCGGCCCAGCCCAACTCCCTGGGCCCAAAAGAACTCAGGGGCGTGACAGGTGGCAGGCTTCCCGAGGTCGTTTTCATCAGGCTCCTGTGTACAAGAATCAGAAGCTGGGAAAATCCTGCCCTGGCCGGGGGCTGCCTCCAGCTCTGGGCTTTCCTGTGCTTAGTCCCGCGGGTAGAGGTCAACAAACGCCAGGACGGGCTTTGCAGGACCATGAAAGCTTTTCCGAATCCTTCACAGCAAATGCAGGTCCCTGCCACCAGTGTACACTCTTGTGTGGACACAGGCAGCAGTGGGCAAGGTAGCCCAGTGGCATGGCTGGGAGAGGAAGATGAGAGGGCAGCCTCTCCCTCGAGCACTGGGAAGGGCGACTCATACAACTGTCCCGTCTTCACATCTTTCTTTACGTGTTGCACCATGAGAGCAGTTGGAGAGGGGTGGCCTTGGCTACCAGCTCCCACGAGTATTCCAGTGTAGGCATAATTGGGAACGGGTAATTGCAAACACCCCGATGCCTGCATGTTTCTGTGCATTCCCATGTGCTGAAGTGAACACACTGCTTTCCTGAGCGTCCACAAATGCAGACGCACGGACCCAAGGGTCTGGCCAGTGGAGGTGGCTGCCTTGGCGGAAGCTCTTCAGTTCCTGGCGAGGCAGGATGGGGAGGGCTCTTTCCCGCTTACTGAGGCAGCAGCAGCTCATGAACACCTTACCTCTGGCTCAGGAAGTGGCCAAAGAGAGGGCAGCAGAGCCCTGGCAGGGGTCCCCAGGTCTACCCAGGCAGCTCGGCCTCAGTGGGTGGAAACATCACAGCAAGTGCTTTCCGTTTCACATTTTTGGGTTTCACACTTCACAAAGCCCACCCGGCCGGTGAGAGAGAACAGAAGGATCAGGGGCTGGGAAACCTCTCACCAGCCCGGTGCAGACGCAGTCAGGCCAAGTGGTTTTTAGCAGCAGGTTGGGCACCGCATACAACCCTGTCGCTGTCAACAAGGAAACAGGTGGGCTGGGGCAGGGATTCTGGGTGCCACCAGCCATGCATGGCTTTGAGGGTGTTCCTGTGTGGTGACTGTCACACAGAGCAGAGGGCCTGGAATGACCTCGTCCACAGAGATCAACACCTGCCCGTGGGTTGCAGTGGACGACACACGGTCACTGGTGAGCAGGGACCGTGACAAGGGCTTCCTCCGGAGGCCGAGAGATGTCTACATTCTGCACAAAATTAAACACACAGAACACTGACCCTCTGCCAAGGACACACAGTCACCACTATCTGCTTTGCTCATCGCTATGGCCGCTGGACTCACATTCTCACCCCGAGGAGCCCCGGCCACAGGACTTAGACCCCGACCTTTCCTAAGAGCCAGGGGTCAAGAGCCTCTTGACACGTGGTGGGTGACAAACACCAGAACAAAGGTGGGGGATGAAGGACACCTCCAGTTCCTGCTTGCTCCTTGCAGGCAGGTCAGGCATTACCCAGGGTGAGGCCATCCCCGCCTCCTGCTGCAGGTCTGGGTCAGGTGGGGAGAAACAGCTGGCTGGGAAGGGGACCAGCTCCTGAGGGTGCCCTCCTCCAGGCTATGTCAGTGTGTCGGTGGACAGGTGTCAGATATGGCCCCAGCAGCCTGCGGACATCTCCTGTTCTACAGCCTGGTCTGTCCCCTGAGAGCTGGGGCACAGGGCCCCCTGCACCTCCTGAACAGCCCCCCTCCCCTGCCTCAGCTGCAGAGCCCAGTTCTGTCCACAGCCGGCTGAGTTCAGGGCATCTCAGGCCTAAGGGATGGGGGTCAGAGACTTCCCTCAACTCTGTAAGACTACGTGATCCTATGTGATCGCTGATCTTGGTGGCCCAACGGAGCAGGTCACCAATGACCTGGGCCACAGCCCAGATCTGCAGGGAGGGAAACATGGCCCCTTTGGCCATACTCCTGAGTTCACAGGGCTGGCCACTGGAATTGTAGGGGCAGGTGCAATTCTCACTGGGGGCAGGCTTCCCAAGGGCCCCTTTCTCACCACAACCTGCCCCCAAGGATGGGCCAGGACCTGGAGATCCTGCCCACCTTAAAAGGAACCATCCCAGAACCTGTGGCCAACAGAAGTTTGCCTCTCAGAAGCGCCTACCCAGAGGCAAGCAGGGTGCCTGCCAACTACCCCATGGCCATGTTGACTCCTGCAAATGGACCGGGGCACCAGCCCCTGATGCTTGCTGGGTCCAGGGGCCTCTTTCACCATCACCCTGTCAGTGCTGGGGGCCCAACGCCTTCTGGGCTTTCCTCAGCACGAGGGGCCTGTTGGGACATCTTCCCCTGAGACCTGTGTGTGCCAGACTGGGCCTGCATCGGACTCTCAGAGCAAACAGGGAAGAGGTTTACACAATGACTGGGTCTGGTGAGAGGAAGCAGCCTTAGGAAGTAGGAGGACACGTCCACACACCTCAGCCTGCGGGGCCCAAGGCCTGCACCCTGGGCAGGGACCCAAGGCCCAGCACGTCCCATTGTGGGTGGCAGCAGGCATGACTAAGGCCCCAGGAGCCTTCCTGGTGCAACAGACTCTGGGAATGGGGCCCAGAGGGGCGGTCCTGCTCTTGGCCTCAGTGGGAGAGGAAACCAACATGGCAGAAGGATCCCACACGGGCATGAAGTGCTTCTGGGCAACACTTCAAGGAGCTTCTATCTTTAACGCTGGGGGAACACAGAACAGAGACGTGTCCTTCCGCAGGAAGGTCTCTACGCAGCACCGAGACACCCTCAGCCTCTGCATGGCCCTTTCCGCAACAAAGCAGGACATTTTTCACTTTTACTTTTTAAAGGTGCTCAAGTTGGACAGGTGCTCATGAGGCCTGGGCTGGTGGGACATGGAAGCGCCTGCCCCCTGTAGGCCTCTAGCCTCTATTCTGGCCACAGCGTCACCCTGACAGAGAACTCAGGCTCACTCAGTAGATGCCCCAGCTGGGCCTGGCCCTGGGTTGCTGTGTCTGGACCCCCAGGAACGTGCCCACCACCCCAGCAGTGACCCGGCTGCTACCTGAGGCCTGTCCCGGTGCGTGTTCACGGCCGCCACATTCAGGAATATGGACTCCACTTTACAACCTGCCAAAGGGAAGATGCAAATCCATTCCCCCTCCTGAAAGGCAGCTGAGCCACAGGGGTAGAAGCTTCTCCCGGGAGGACGCCTCAGCCTCACTCCAGTCCTCCCACCTGAGGCAGCCGCGGAGGCCCCGTGAGGAAGCACTAGGCGGCGTGTCAGGCCCGAGCCTCTGGGCCACTGGCCGGCGCCGGCTCGCCGAGGAGCCCGGGCACCAGGCGCGGCCACGGTGAGGATGAGCGGCCCACCTCGGGGGCTGAGGGCGGTCTGAGAAGCAACAAGCCTAGCTCAGTGAGGGGCCACTACGCTGAGCAGACCCGCACCCAGCCCCGTCTCACACACGAGGCGGGATCACCACGGTGCCAGGTGCTCAGTGCAAAGGGGGACGAGGCGATTAACACGCACTGGGATGACTTCAGCTGCCACTGAGCTTTACAGTGATTGTCCCGAGGGCACAACCACGTGAGAGTGCCTCGTCCAGTGTTGAAGGGGAGGAGCCGGGACCCAGGAGGTTAGGAAGTTGCGTGAGGCCTCTGCCGGCAGAGCCCAAGGCAGAGGCGCATATTTTCAGGTCCGGGTCCTGGGGGCCGTGGGGCTTTCTGGGGGATTTTGGAGAAACCAGTAGAAAAGCCCTTCATGTGGGTGGGTAATGGTTAAGGAAGGATCATTGGGGAGGCTTCCTGTGGCCGCAGGAATTAAAACAAAAAAAATTAAAAAGCAAATTGGGAAAGGTGGTGGGGTGGAAGGAGGAGGAATGAGCATCTAATGAATTTTCAAGGGAGGGGTTTTACAGAAAACCACGGAACCCTGCAGAGAGCCAGTCTGGCAACCAGGTCAGCATGCAGGAAGCTTCTTTACCATAAGCCACAGGGGTCAGCTTCAGGACCGTGTGCAGCGGACACTTGAGGTAGGGCAGCTGTTCTGTGGACACAGACGGAGAGGGCTGGCACCAGGGATGCCCAGGTGACAGTCCCCTTCAATCTCTCTCACACACACACATCCCACCTCCCCAGGGGCAGCGTCCGCACCTGCCGCCTTGTCAAGGAAGTAGGCCAGGAGGCAGCGCATCACAGCCTGGTGGCAGATGACCAGCACATTCTCTTGCCGCTCCAGCTCCATGATGACAGGCTCGAGTCGCTGGACCAGGTCCTCATAGGACTGCAAGGGCAAGTAGGAAGCGTCCCTCAACCCAGCTCCAGGGGTAGGGATGGAGATGTTCTGGGTAGTGGGCTACCTTCTCCTGAACTCCTCACCATTCTGGCAGTCTGACAAAGGGGTCACCTCCCCTATCCCAGGGCCAGGTCCCAGTAGGACCGAGAGGGCAGGGCTGGGGCTTAGGCTGCGTCCAAGGGGCCACCTCCGTGCCCATCCTGGGGCCCTTTGCTGAACCCTCAGCTGCTGGAATTCACATGCTGGCAACTGATGACAGGTGGAGAAGACACGGCTCCCTTCCTACCCAGCGCACGTGGAGTACACAGAACGAGGCTTGTGGGGAGGGGAAGCAAAACCCTCCCAAACTTGCCAGAGTGCAACCTGTCAGAATGCCTGAGCTCCCAGGAAGGACCCTCACAGTCTGCCTGCCCTGTACCTGCCCTGGGTGCCGTGAGGGAGCCCTTGGACCAACCCCGGTGACTGGCAGGTCTAGAGCTTTTCACTGGGAGACCCTGCCCTGGGGGTTCACCCCTGTTTGCACACAGTGAGCCGTCCTTCAGAAAAAGAAAAGGCCTCAAGCTTGGAGCTGAGTTTGCCCCACGATTTGATTGGGAGTAATACCAACTTGTGCCAGCCCCTGGTATTTCTGGGGAAATCCTAGATTGCTTCTTTCAGCAACTAACTTCCCTACCAATTTCCCCCCTGTATTCTCAACTTTGAGCAGCCAGCTGCTTTGTTTCTTTTTACTGTTATCTGGTTTGGTTCTAAATCTGGGCTCTCCCTCACAGTATGATGTGGGGAAATATTAATGCTACCCGAAGCTGTCCTATTCCCGAGGACAGCACAGCATAGGCACCTGTGAGCCTGGCATTTGGGCGGGGGGGTTTCTGCATGTGTACATGTATGTGTGTACACAAACCTGTGTGTCTGTGGGAGGTATTTTTATTTGGCCACTGCCCCAGGTCACGTCCTAGAAGTGGGAGATACATGAGTCAAAGGTGACACTGTTTCTACCCGGGGCCTGGGCTGAGGCGAGAGCCAGTCTGAGGGGAGGGGACAGTGCAGGTGACTTATGGTAGCCACGACTCACCAGGGGAAAATGAATCCCTAGGTCTGGATTCAGGGCTAGGGGTGGTGTCTGGAGCTGCAGGGAGGATGGGGTCACCCTATGACACTTCCAGGGATGGGGAAAGTAAAGATGGGGAGTGACGGGGAACAGGGCTCCAGGAGGCCTCAGGGCTGGGATTCCTGGGCAGCACTGCTCACCCACCACCCAAGGAGGGGCCTGCAGCCTGGGCCACGGCTGAGAAGTGGTGGAGGTGACACACACACCCAGGCTGCCTACCTCTGAGGCCAGGCCCCTCCTGCTGCCCACGGAGCCTCTGCAGAGCCCCTCGGGGCGGGGCCCTCAGTCACAGGCGGTCCTCCCAGGCAGGCAGCAGGTGGCTGGGACTAAGCCCCCATATCTCACCTACCTCCCCCTTGGGGTACCGGTACCGGTACTTGTCCTGGTCTCGCAGGGCAAATTCCAGTGGATAATGATCCTGAATTTCCTCGTAGGTCATCTCCTCGCAGACGCCCTAGGGAGACACCGCATTCATCACACCGCCCACACCAGGCCCAGGGATCAGCCCTGTGTCGGGGGGAGGGCATTTCCTGGGCCACAGGGCCTCTCCCAGCTGGGAAGAGCAGGCACCCTGGGAACACTAAGCAGGGGCAGCCTCACATTTGGAAAAAGCTATCACACGTCTTTTCCACCCACCCATCGTCCATCCATCCAGTTTATGCCATAAAGATAAACACAGAAATGTTAACTATGTGTCTTTTCTAATGTGTCTTTTTGTCTTCTGTGCTGTGGAAATACTACAGCAGAGCATGGGTTATTGCACAGGCTATAAAGTAAGATTTCCCTCGTGTCATTCAGGATACACACACACGCACAGCATAGAGTATCGTATACAAATGCCATTTTAAAACAAAACAAAAGAGCCCAGGAAAATGTGTGGACTGACCAGTGTCAGTCCTTCTAAGGCTCAAGCCAAGAACCAGCACACAGGAGGTGCCCAGAGAGGAAGCAATAAAACGCCCGTAATAAAAAGCTGCTGGACTATTTACAATAGCCAGGTCATGGAAGCAACCGAAATGCCCATCGACAGACGAATGGATAAAGAAGATGTGGTACATGTATACAATGGAATATTACTCAGCCATAAAAAGGAACGAAATTGGGGCATTTGTAGAGACGTGGATGGATCTAGAGACTGTCATACAGAGTGAAGTAAGTCAGAAAGAGAAAAACAAATATCGTATATTAACGCATATATGTGGAACCTAGAAAATGGTACAGATGAACCGGTTTGCAGGGCAGAACTTGAGACACAGATGTAGAGAACAAACATATGGACACCAAGGGGGGAAAGTGGCGGGGGGGGTGGTGGTGGTGGTGTGATGAATTGGGTGATCGGGATTGACATGTATACACTGATGTGTATAAAACTGATGACTAATAAGGACCTGCTGTATAAAAAAATAAATAAAATAAAATTCAAAATAAATATGTGAGAAACTATAAAGTGGGGGTCGGGAGAACAAACTGTGACACTACAATTCATAACACACACAATAAACAAATTATTCTGAAAAATAAAAAATAAAATCAAATAAAAAATAAAAAGCTGCTGGTTTCTACCTTTGTCCTCGGGGTTTTTTTCCTAGACAAAGCCTTGGGGGCAAAGTTGTCTATTAAAAAGGAAAGACGATAAGGAAAAATTTTTTTTTTAATTAATTATTTATTTATTTATTTTTGGCTGTGTTGGGTCTTTGTTTCTGTGCGAGGGCTTTCTCTAGTTGGGCAAGCGGGGGCCACTCTTCATCACAGTGCGCGGGCCTCTCACTATCGTGGCCTCTCTTGTTGCGGAGCACAGGCTCCAGACACGCAGGCTCAGTAATTGTGGCTCACAGGCCCAGTTGCTCCGCGGCATGTGGGATCTTCCCGGACCAGGGTTTGAACCCGTGTCCCCTGCATTGGCAGGTGGATTCTCAACCACTGCACCACCAGGGAAGCCCGATGAGGAAAATTTAAACATATAAATGCCTATATCAAAAAAGAAAGATCTCATATCACTAATCTAATCTTCTACCTTAAGATATTGGAGGGACTTCCCTGGTGGCACAGTGGTTAAGAATCCGCCTGCCAATGCAGGGGACACGGGTTCAAGCCCTGGTCTGGGAAGATCCCACATGCCGCAAAGCAACTAAGCCCGTGTGCCACAGCTACTGAAGCCCATGCGTGCCTAGAGCCCGTGCTCCGCAGCAAGAGAAGCCACCACAATGAGAAGGCCACACACTGCAATGAGGAGTAGCCCCCACTTGTCACAGCTAGAGAAAAGCCTGTGCGCAGCAATGAAGACCCAACGCAGCCAAAAATAAATAAATTAATTAAAAAAAAAAAAGATTGGGGGATTCCCTGGCGGTCCAGTGGTTAGGACCCCATGCTTTCACTGCTGAGGGCCCGGGTTCAATCCCTGGTCGGGGAACTAAGAACCCACAGGCCACAGTGTGGCCAAAAAAAAAGTGATTAGGGTGATGGCTCAGAAGGAAGTGAGAAAGCCTCTATTGCCTTAGAGAATACGTATATTATCATGAACAGAATGTTGCTAGAAATATGAATGTTTAGGGATTCCTCCGGAGGTCCAGTGGTTAGGACTCTGTGCTTTCACTGCCGTGGCCCCAGGTTCAATCCTTGGTCGGGGAACTAAGATCACGCAGCTGTGTGGTGCGGCCAAAAAAAAAAGAGAGAGGGAGAGAAAAAAGGCAATCTTTATCATAAAGCAGCAGAGAACTTGGCTGAACTGTGTTCTAGTGTGGGCAGCTATAACAAAAAAGGCAGATAATGACAAGTGATAAGGAGGATGCAGAGAAATCAGAACCCTCATACACTGCTGGTGGGAATGTAAAATGGTGCGGCCACTTTGGAAAACAGCCTGGCAGTTT
Source organism: Balaenoptera physalus (assembly GCF_965194825.1). Classification (NCBI taxonomy): domain Eukaryota; kingdom Metazoa; phylum Chordata; class Mammalia; order Artiodactyla; family Balaenopteridae; genus Balaenoptera; species Balaenoptera physalus. The sequence continues at coordinate 71,256,922 of NC_138896.1, forward strand.
CTAACAAGCTTAAACGGAGTTAACATGGGGGACTCCCTGGCATCCCAGTGGTTGGGACTCTGTGCTTTCACTGCCAAGGGCCTGGGTTCAATCCCTGGTCAGGGAGCTAAGATCCCACAGGTCACACAGCACAGCCAAAATAAAAAAATAAAACAAACAAAAAAACATAGAGTTAACATATGACCTAGCAATTCCACTCCTGGCTATCTACCCAAGAGAAATGAAAACATGTCCACACAAAAACTTGTACGTTCAGAGCAACATCATTCCTAAAGCCAAAAAATGGAAACTATCCAAATGCCCATCGACTGGTGAATGGATAAATAACATGTGGTATATCCATACAATGGGATATTATTCGGCAATATACAGGAACAAAATACTGATACATTCTACCACAGGAGGAATGAAATGTCCAGAATAGGCCAATCTACAGAGACAGAAAACAGATTAGTGGTAGCCTAGGACTGGGGGGAAGGACTGGAAGGAAATGGGGGTATGGGTACAGGGTTGCTTTTTGGAACAACAAAAATGTTCTAAAATTGATTGTGGTGATGGTTGCATAACTCTGTGAATATACTAAAAACGAATGAATTGTACAATTTAAATAGGTGAACTATATCATATGGGAATCATATCTCGATAAAGCTGTTGTTTTTAAAAAAGGAAAAATAAGACAGTAAATTGTGGATTGGGCTAAGAAAAAAATCACAACATTAAAACAGAAGACTAGCCCAAGGCTGTTTACCAGAACAGAGGAAAGAACAAAGATAAACATGGAAAGATGACTAACAGATCATAGATACTAGAATAGTTTCCAAACTAAAGATAAAGAAGGGAATCCAGTGTATCTAGGAAAATAATCAGATTAACCTCAAAGAAAAAAAGATCAGGGCTGCTAAGGCTTCTCTGAAAAACCAAATGCTACAGCCATATCCGTGCCCTTGGAAGGCAGACACCAGACCCCTAACCTGCATCAGGGAGCTGCTATTTGCACGAGAAAGAAATCAGGGCTGGAAACCTCCTGTAACGCCCACCAGCCACAGCTGATGAAAGCCCACAAAATGGGTTAAATGAGCTATAAAATGGGTCACAGAAATTGCTTACTCTTTTGAAAGAGTTCATCAATTCTAAAGAAGAGCTACAACAGATAAAAAAAAAACAACCTTGACGCTATACTCTGCCCAATTACAGTAAAAAAAAAAAAAAAAAAAGGGCAGAAAGGAAACAAATGGAAATAACACATCCTCATAATTCCCAACAGAGTCAAGAATTATTTTCCTGTTACTAATTTTGATAAGTATATTTTAGTTATTCCTTTATTTACAAGCATTCTGCTTAAGAATGTTTTGGAAAAGCTGTAAAGTAATGACTACTGGAATAAAAACACTGCTTGCCTTCCAAATCACAGAAAAGATGATGTTTATACAGAAAAAAAAAAAAAAAAGAGATGAAGAGAAATCTGCAAGGTACTGGGGAAAAAAAAGGACAAAGATAGCAATTGTAATAATAAATATGAATGGGTTTAGATTCCTAAATGAAAAAAGCTCTCAGCCCAAAAAATAAACCAAAGATATGTTCCTTTCATCTAAAGAAATGACAGAAAAAGGTTAAAAATAAAAGGGAGTAGGCATAACAAAAAAAAACATGGACAAAAAGCAAGGATGGCAAATTAAAACCAAAGTGAGATACCACCTCACACTCATTAGAATGGCTACTGTAAAAAAAAAAAAATAGAAAAATAACAAGTGTTGACACAGATGTGGAGAAATAAGAACACTCGTGCACTGTTGGTAGGAAAGTATAATGGTGCAGTTGCTATGGAAAAAAGTATAGCGGTTCCTCAAAAAAATAAAAATAGAATTACCATATGATCCAACAATTCCACTTCTACATATGTACCAAAAAGAAATGAAAGCAGTGTTTCAAAGAGATACTTATATACCCATGTTCATAGCAGCCCTATGCACAATAGCTAAAAGGTGGAAGCAACCCAAATGTCCATAGATAAATGAATGGATAAGCAAAATGTGGTATATACATACAATGGAACCATATTCAAGCTTAAAAATGTGATTCTGACATATGCTACAACATGGATGGACCTTGAGGACATTATGATAAGTGAAATAAACCAGTCACAAAAGGACAAATACTACATGATTCCATTTATGTGACATACTTGGAGACAGAAAAATCATACAGACAGAATCAAAGAGACAGAAAGTAAAATGCTAGTTGTCAGAGAAATGGGGGTTATTGTTTAATGGGTATAGAGTTTCCATTTTATAAGGCGAAAAGAGTTCTAGAGATGGGGACTTCCCTGGTGGTCCAGTGGGTAAGACTCCGCACCTCCAATGCAGGGGGCCCAGGTTCAATCCCTGGTCAGGGAACTAGATCCCTCATGCATGATGCAACGAAGATCCCACGTGCCACAACTAAGACCCCACACAGCCAAAAATAAAATAAATAAATAAATAAATAAATAAATGCGCATGCCACAACTAAAGATCCTGCATGCCGCAACAAAGATCCCACATGCCGCAACAAAGATCCCACATGCCGCAACTAAGACCCGGTGCAACCTAAATAAATAAATAAATATTTAAAAAGTAAATAAATTTATAAACATTAACATGGTGACAAAAATAAAACTATTAAAAAAAAGAGTTCTGGAGATGGATGGTGGTGATGACTGCACATTATGAATGTATTTAATACCACTGAACTGTGCACGTAAAAATGGTCGTTAAGATGATAAATTTTATGTTATGTGCATTTTACCAAAAAAAAAAAAAAATTGGAAAAAGAAAAGCAGGGATGATAATATTCAAATTAGTCAAAGTATAAATCCATGCAAAAAGTGTTTTATATTGAAACAGGAACCATCCAAAATGAAGGCTGAGCCACAGTGGAGTAACTGGTACCAGATTTGCTCTTGGCCCAACATAAACAATTCAAAAAAACTGGACAAAATGTATGCAACAATTGTTTGTAGACACTAGACAACAGGCAGAGCAGGGTTGTGATCCTTCAGAAGGGACACAAGGAGCCTACGACTGCAGCAATTTACTGCAGGCACTTCCTGGACTGCAGAGCATCACAAGAAAAGAAGAAGACACAAAAAAGAACAAAACTGAACTCCTAGAGCTTAAAAACATAACACCTGAAATATAAAGTTCACTGGATGCTAGATGAGTTTAACAAAAACAGCAGTAAAGATAAGTGAGCTTGAAGATATAGCAACAGAAACTATCCAAACAGAAACTTGGAAAGAACAAAAGACTGAGAAACAATGAACAGAAGCTCAGTGACCTGTGGGATTATCCCATAGGTTCTACATACTATACTAAATGGTCTAACATACAAGAAGTTGGAGTCCAGGGTAGGAGACAGGGTAGCAGAAAATATATTTAAAGAAATGATATCTTAAATTTTTTTTCAAATTCATATTTAGAAACCTAGAAATCCAAGAATCTCAATGAACTCTAAGCAGGATAAACATAAAGTAAAACATACCAAAGCACATCATAATCCAATTGCTTAAAATCAATAATAAAGAGAAAATAGAGTAAAAGAAGATACATTATATACAAAACGAAGATAAGAATGACAGCAAACTTCTTGCTAGAAAACAGTGTGACCCAGAAGACAATAGAGGTGGTCCATTGGTAGTCCAGTGGTTAAGAATCTGCCTTCCAATGCAGCGGACAAGGGTTTGATCCCTTGTTGGGGAACGAAGATCCCACATGCCACGGGGCAACTAAGCCCGTGCACCACAACTAGAGAGAAGCCCACGCACCACAACTACTGAGCCCGTGCCCTCTAGAGCCCGCGTGCCACAACTAGAGAAGCCCACACACCGAAACTAGAGAAAAGCCCGCACGCTGAAACGAAGAGCCTGCGCGCCGCAGTGAAGACCCAGGGCAGCCAAAAAAAAAAAAAAGAAGAAGAAGAAGAAGAAGAAGAAGACAACAATGGAACAGCATCTTTTAAATGCTGAAATAGAAGGAAGTCTGTGCTGTTTCCTCTCATTTGCCCCTCCATATCCTTCTGCTTCTCCACCTGCTCTCTGCCCCAGGAGGCTGACCTTTGTGCACGCATCTACAAGGCTCCCATGGCCACTAATGTCTTGTTGGGCTAGGCCATGAGGAACACTGGCAGGAGGTCACAGGGAGGGAGGAGAGTGAGGCTGAGATGTTTACTCTGATTCCCTCCTGAAGAAGTTGCTTTCAGCGGTCTAGGCCCTCACCCAAGGTTCCATCCCACCAGGCTGCCCTTTCCTCACTGCTCCCTGTCCCCAGGTTCCTATATCCTCTCTCTCCTCTGCCCAAGGGAAGCAATGGTCCCTGTTGTTACGAGGTCCCTATATCCTGCCCATTATCTTTGAAAAAGGGTCCTTTTATAAATCCTCATTGAATTAACCTAATTGGAGTGGCCATCTGTTTCCTTTTATGTCCCACAAATTCCTAAGTCATGAACTTTACTTTATAATAAAACATCAAAATATGTGAAGAAAAAAAGGTAAAATAATGCAAAATTCTTGAAAATGCAAGAAAAATCAACAAAATTATAATTAGAGTATAATTAACATTCAACATGATCAAATAGAAAAAAAAAAGACAGAAAATTTGAATGATATAATTAAAGTTGAAATTAATGAGATACACAAACTTTTTCTTTTGAAAATTTTCAACCATATAGAAAAGTACAGGGCTTCCCTCATGGTGCAGTGGTTGAGAATCCACCTGCCAATGCAGGGGACACAGGTTTGAGCCCTGGTCAGGGAAGACCCCACATGCTGTGGAGCAACTAAGCCCGTGCGCCACAACAACTGAGCCTGTGCTCTAGAGCCCATGAGCCACAACTACTGAGCCCACGTGCCACAACCACTGAAGCCTGCGCTCCTAGAGCCTGTGCTCCACAACAAGAGAAGCCACCGTAATGAGAAGCCCACGCACCGCAAGGAAGAGTAGCCCCCACTCGCCGCAACTAGAGAAAGCCCACGCATAGCAACGAAGACCCAACACAGCCAAAAATAAATTAATTAATTAAAAAAAAAATTCCAAAAGGCTGAACTGCAGGTCACATTCTTGGACTTCAACACAATAAAATCCATCAGAAAATCATTTTAAATGCTTTCATTATTAAAGAAGAAAGAATGACTATAAATGCCTCAGTCAATAAACTCTAGAAGCTTTTTTAAAAACTGAAAGAAAGTAAAAGGAAAATAACATAAAAGCAAAAAAATAAATGAATTCGGAAATAGAAAAACAATAGAATTGATACAATCTGAGATCTGGTTCTTTGGGGAAAAAATTCAATGAGTGACTAATCTCTGACATATCTAATTAAGAAGAAAAACCCCACAATATCAAAAGATGGGAACAGAGGTAATAGTTGATACTGAGATACAACTACATGAATATACTCTACTGTTACGTACTAATAACTTATTCTCATGAACAAATAAATTTTGAATAAAATAAACTATCAAGATAACTCAGGGATGGAGAGATAAATAGCAAGTGATAAAGCAGGTATTAGGACTTCCCTGGTGGCGCAGTGGTTAAGAATCCGCCTGCCAACGCAGGGGACATGGGTTCAAGCCCTGGTCCGGGAAGATCCCACATGCCGCGGAGCAACTAAGCCTGTACACCACAACTAGTGAGCCTGTGCTCTAGAGCCTGCGTGCCACAACTACTGAGCCCACACGCTTAGAGCCCATGCTCCACAACAAGAGAAGCCATTGCAATGAGAAGCCCGCATACCGCAACGAGGAGTAGCCACCGCTCGCCACAACTAGAGAAAGCCCACGCGCAGCAACAAGGACCCAACGCAGCCAAAAAATAATAATAACTAATAAATAAATAAATAATAAATAGACTTTCTAAAAAAGAAAAGAATATACAACAGAAACACAAGGCACTTAAACTGGGAAGGTAACAACTGGATTATCCTTATTTCAGAAGATATGACAGCTCCCTGAGATAAAGCTAAGATAATCAACTGAAAAAGTACTAGAACAAATAAAAGAATGGTCACAGGTTTTCTGTGGACCAGCAATAACCAGACGGGGGACAAGATCTTATTCACAAAGAGGCTTCCTCCATGAGGCCAGGTGGCCCAAGCTGCCAAGGGACCCTCTGGAGATGTCCCTGGTTAACAGCCCACTGTCAGCCTTCTTGGCCTGGCTCCCTACATGAATGCTGTGCCTGTGGCCACTCCAATCTCATAATGCCATGGATGCCCCCTTTCCCTTCCCCAATCTTTTCCAGCGGGGATGGATTCCATGGCATGTGGCTTCATCACCTTCCTCCCTACTCCTCACCTCCTCTGTCCAACTTGCTTCCATCTCATCCATAGGGACACAACTGAACAAGCTCATGAGCTGAATGAGTGTCTGCCTTTTCCACAGCTGCATCCATCTGCTAGGGGTGAAGGATCGCCCCCAGAACACAGACAAGGGGGCCACAGAAGACTCCTGGTCTCCAGACAAGCCAACTCTTCCCCTTGGCTAACGCCCACTGGAAACTCCTCCTTCCTTTCACTCTTGAGTGAAACCTCCATGAAGTTCTGAGACACGGTACTCTATGGCCACCTGCACCCCTCTCCTCTCCTGATACCCTGGAATCTGGGCCTCCGCCACCACTCAGGGCCTCCTGTCATCTCATTCTCTCCCTTTCTACCAGACCCTCACCATCAGCTTACACACGGCCAAGTCTCCCTTGACTCTGAGTCCCTTGCCCCTCACTCACTTCCCCACCCATTCCCATTGGGCACCAACCCAGTAGGCTCATGCCAAGAATCCCACTGGTCTTATGACATCCCAATGGTCAGTTTGGAGCCTGGCCTCACTCCGCCTCCCTATGGTATCTCACCCCACTGACCACTGCCTCCTCCTCTCTGCCTTGACTCCCATGACCCCATCAGCCTGGTTTCCCTTCCACCTCACCAGACACCTGTCCATAGCTTCCTCCACAGCCCCTTAAATGCCAGGGCTCCCCTGGGCTCTGTCCTGGGTCCTACTTCGCCTCCCTCAGCCACCCGATCCATTCCACAGTTTCAAGCACCATGTCTGTGGGGGAGATGCCCAAGCCCCAACTCTCTTTGGAGATCGGATTGGCTCCTGGGTACCTGCTCTTGAACATCTCCCAGGAACACCTTCCTTTCATTCACTACATATTTACTGAGCACCTACGATGCAGTGAACAAAGTAGATTAGTTCCTGCCCTCAGGTGAGCTCATCACCTTCCTTGCCCCAGAACCCTTCCCAGTGGCTGGAAATCTGGAGCCACCCTAGATCCTTTTTAGACCCCTGCTTGGGCATCATCAGCCTCTATCCTTTCATTAGGATCTTGGTCCCCAGCACCTGGCCCAGTTCCTAGCACAGAGTAGCCTCACATAAATATGTGATAAATAAATGAATAAACATCCCTCAAGTCCATCTACTCCTCTTTCACTGCCGCCACCCAAGTTCCAGATGTCACCACCTCACCAGGCTACTTCAAGTACCTCTAACTAGTCTCCCTTCTCCAGCTTGTCCCCCCACCTCATCCCAACAAAACAATTCTATCAGTTGGGGTGATCTTTGTAGGATTCAAATCTGATCTCGAGACTTCCATATCAGGCAATAGTAGACTAGCTTGTTTTAGACTAACACTCCACTGAGAGCTACTAGAAAAGCCAAACAGAAATAAATAAATAAATAAATAAATAAATAAATCTGTTTGATATCACCCTAGAGCCACAAGGCAGAGAAGACCTGAGGGGCCAAGATCCTGAAGTGAAGGGAAGCCCAAAGAGGTGAACCTGGTATATGGCATCATTTTTCCCTTTGAGGTTTTGTTGATTTGAAAGTGGCAGTTAAAAGCATGACAAGCCAGCTGGTAGGCAAAATGGCTGAAGAGGGTCAAAAGGTATAAACTTCCAGTTATAAGATAAATAAGCCCTGGGGATGTAATGTACAGCATGGTGATTATAATTAACAATATGTATCATATATTTGAAAATTGCTAAGAGAGTATGTCTTGAAAGTTCTCCTCACAAGAAAAATAAAATGTGTAACTGTGTGGTGATGGATGTTAACTAAACTTATTGTGATAATTATTTCACAATACATACATACATCAAATCATCACTCTGTATACCTAGATAGTTATATACAAAAGAAGGGAAGGAGGGAGGGATGCATCAGAACCCTAAACAATAATGAAATGTTAAAGAAAAAGCTCTCCCTGACCCCCTTCAACACTGTCACCCTGGGTGAGCGCAGCTGTGCCCAGAGCTGGGCAGTGGAGGGAAGAGATGGTGATTACCGCATCAATCTCGTTGAGAACTTTCCACTGCTCATAAGGCACACCCAGGGCCTCAGCCGTCTGGATTGTCCTCTTCATCTGGCTTGTCCAAACCTTTAGGTCCTTGATGTTCTGATCCCTGATGAACTGGGCCAGACTCCTGGCAAACTGAAACACATCACAAGCAAATTCAGATGCACAGGTCCTGGGCTGCCCTCAAAGGGTCCACGGGGCCCAGCCTTAGAGAAAACAGGTTTGGCAAAAAACACGAACTAACTCTCGATGACACTGACACCCACACCCACAAGTGCTGTCCTTGTGCATTCTTCCGAGACCCTCAGTGTAGTTCCAGCTGTGGCTCATCAGGTCCCCTGCCAGTGCTCACCCCCCAACCATGTGTCCTAGGCTGTGTGACCTTCCCACTGAGGTTTCAGTGTCTCCCCTGGACTGTAGCACAGCATCAGCTGCACTGTAGCGACTCAGCTCCCTCCCAGAATGGCATGCCTCTCCAGGGAAAGGGAATCAGCTGGTGACAGCTCGCGTGCAAGCCAGAGATCCAGGCATCTGCTTGGTGACCTTCCCTATACAATGGGAACATTCCAGACTGAATGAGGTCATCCACCTGGATTGCATGTTAGCTGGAGTCCAGCACCAGCACACGCACATGCACACAGAAATAAACACACGCACACACACACACACACACACACACACACACACACACACACACACACACACACACACACACACACACTGACCTCCCTGCCCCGGGTGGACAGTCCTGGGTCCCCGCCAATCCGGCCCTTGAGGTTGAGCTCGCTTTCCCCATGCCGGCAGAGGTAGATGGAGCGGGGCGTCACATGGATGTTCATGAGGTAATACACAATGCGGCTCTGGATGTGGTCAGCCACGCGGTTCACGATGTAGCTCTGCCCCACGTCCATGATCTTGATGTAGGACAGATCCCTTTCCAGAGAAGGTAGAGAGAAGCCTGTGAGTGTGACCGGGGTCCTTGAGGCCACGCCCTGCCAGCTCCAGGAACCAGCCTCAGAGCCTTGCATCTCTGACCCCACCAGGCTTGAAACCACAACACACAGGACTGCCAGCTGGTACGCGAGTGATGGGGGTGAGGTGGGAGCAACACGACACGCATGACATACAGACAAACCCCGTGAGAGGTGCTCCACACTCATCATGCTCCCAAAAGGTGACATTCAAAGCGAGGGGTCAGTCCTACCACATCGGGACCTTCATCGCTGTGCTATGTCCCCCGGGCCCCTCTTGCCTACCTATGAGCTCTCAACGTACTATCTGTAAGGTGAACAAGAGACAGTTTTTTCCAGGATTGACCTGGGAGTAGTTGGCAAACGCGCTTCCCCTCCAGTCTTCCTGGTCAGCCATCCATGGGCCTGGCCTTTCCTTCCCCCAGCGAACCCTCCCCCGAGAACCCAGCCCGGGTCATGTGTGTGTGCCGAGTGGCCGCCATGTTCCACGCCAGGCAGCAGGTAGACGAGACAAGAAGCACAGGAGGATGGTGCTGGTGGCAGCAGCCAATAAGCCCAGCTCTGCCGCTTTCCCTGCTTTGGACCAGTGCAGCCCTGCAGCGTGGAGAACAGAGCCACAAGGAGCAATGCCATGCTGCAGGGAGACCAGGAGAAACACAGAGGCCGGGGCAGCAGCACTGGATCAGCGCCAGCCTCACTGAGGGGACTCAGTCCAGGGACTGTCCCGCAAACATCCCAGAAAACATCCCCCCAGCAGTCACTTGACTTCTTTGGTTCATAATTATATATTCATATGTAATTATAAACAACCCAAGTACAAGTTCATATTCCACCCTTTTCACTTAATGCTACATAACATACACTTTCCCATGTCTCTTCAGCATGATTTATAAGGACTGCGTAATACTTTATTCAGTTATTAAAGTTAACTTAATTCCTTAAGTGTTATTCACTTAACCACTGCCCCCATTTCTGCTATAATACAGGAGTTGGCAAACTATGGCCAGCAAGTCAAACTCAGCCTGGTTTTGTAAATACAGTTTTATGGGAACACAGTCATGCCCATTTATTTACGTATCATCTATGTTCCTTTAGTACTAAACGGCAGAGTTAAGTAGCTGCAACAGAGACTGTATGTCCTCAAAGCCTAAAATATCTACCACCTGAGCCTTTACGGAAAGAGCTTGCCGGTGGCTGGCTGCTGTCCCCACCCAGCACTCAGTCCCACAGATCCCTGTTCCAGAGGGCGGCGGGCGGGGCTCGCAAGCACTGGTTACTGCCAGCTGTTCGTAGGCAGGGTCTGGGCACCCCTTCCGCTTCTCAAAACACAGACCACCCACTGAAAGAAGACCGTGTACTGTTTGCAAAAGCCTTGTGGGAAGACCCTCTGCATAGAAAACAGGCTTGATTTTCTGATGGAATAGCAGAAAACTGTGACTCACAGAGCTCCAGATAAAGCAGCTACGGTTCTGCAAGTCACCTCTGGGCCATGATTTCCACCCCAAGGAAAGAAACAAAAAAGGACAGACCATCTCTGCCCGCGGAGGTGGTCCCTCAGCCCCACCACCTTGAGGAGTCACAGGAGGCAGCCGAGTGGACCCCACCTACCACCCACCGCAGCCGAGGACACAGCGCTGCCCTGCCTCACCTGTCCAGGTCCTCGTCCAGCGACTCATACGAATTCTCATAGCACTCGATGCGCCTCATGAAATCTTCCGTGGCCTCATCGCTATCGTGGTTGACGTAGTCAGGGCTGCCCAGTTTCACTTGCTGCCGGGGTCAGGCACAGAGCAAGGACACATCAGGGCCGGAGACCAGGCAGGTCGGAGACCAAGGAGGATGCTGGGTGGAGGGGAGGCTGGGCAGGAGGACTGGCCTCCCAGGGGGCCTGGTCCCATTCGGAAGCGTCCAGTGGCTCCCTGGTCCCAGCTCCCACACCAGTGCTAAGAGTATTACTGGACACCCTGTGATCACAGTCCCCACCCGACCCAGAGATCTACCGCCTTCCCCCCTGCCCACAATGTTCAAGAAGACCAAGTTAAGGTCGGCCCAGGCACCAGCCTAACCTGGAGATGGACCTCACTGTCACAGGCCATCTTGGCTGTATTACTGCTCCCACAGGGTCAGATGCACCACTCACCACGATGTTGGCAGCTATGACCTCAGGATCCACACAGATGGACTCAACAAAAAAGGTCTGCAGCAAAGACCAGGGTGGGCAGGAGGGAAGGAACCAGAGACACATTTAGGGCCCTGAGCCTGGCTCCCCGGAGCTCCCTACCCACTGAGGGCCATGCTGCCCAGAGGCCCTTCTTCAGGGGGTGGGGTCAGGTCAAGGAGCACAGAACCAGAGCAGGTGCCGCCCTATGAAGGACTCTCCCACCAAGACCCCCACTTCCTCAGAAAGATAACTCCAGGTGGAGAGAAAATCAATATCCCAAATCCACTCAGGAGCCCACCTGCCTGAGGCCGGTGGGCCTCAGGAGGCCGAGAAAGTGGCCCCAGAGGGCCCGAACGTGCCACAGCCCAACCAAGGTAAGCCAAGGAGGCCTCACCTTGTAGCCGTTCTGTTCCCCAAAATTAAAGATGGTCGCTCTCCGTTCTCGGGTCGTATTTGTTGCATCAAAAACCTAGGCCCAAAATGGGGTTAACTCAGCCTCTGTCCCTGGAGAAGGTGGGGGGGCCACCCGACAGCTGTAGCACAGGGACCAGATTTCTCATCAGGACCAGCTGCCGTCCGGCCATCCGCCTGGCCAGTCTTCTTCAGACCTGCGATGGCTGCGCTGGTCCTCCCCTTCCTTGGGGAGCACCCCAAGGAAGTTGGAAGCAGGGCAGCAGGCACTCACTCACAAGACTTCCAGTGAAACTAGTTAAACTCGGAGAACTAAACCCATGTTTACTTCCACTCCATCCTGTCACCCCAGTAAAATGGGAACAGGAGAGGAGAAGAGATAGGAAATGTCAACACAGTTTTTTAAGATAGACACATGGTAACTGGCTCAGAGAAACACAGAAGACCAAACACAAGCCTATACCAACCAGAGCACACCTGCTTGTGCAGAACCACGGTAGTCAGGAACAGGGCACAGGCATCTCTGAAAAAAGGGACAAGTGTGCAGAAGAAACAGGAGGACTGGCTGGTGGTGCAAGTGGAGCCCCAGGCCCCCTCCTTGCCTCCTCCAGGCAGTCTGTGACCCCCCCCTGGGGCCTGCCCAGCACTCAGGTGCAGCCCACCCAAGCAGCTTTTAGAGCGTAACTTTTTACAAAGGGCATTTGACCAGGGCTCACTGGATGCTCCAGCAAAACCTCTAACATGAAAAACAAAGACTAAATCAAACAGAATAAAAGGAACTTCAAGAAATGAGGACAGGGAGGGACTTCCCTGGTGGCGCAGTGGTTAAGAATCCACCTGCCAATGCAGGGGACACGGGTTCGATCCCTGGTCCGGGAAGATCCCACAGGCCACGGAGCAACTAAGCCCGTGAGCCACAACTACTGAAGCCTGCGCGCTTAGAGCCCGTGCTGCACAACAAGAGAAGCCACCGCAGTGAGAAGCATGTGCACCAAAATGAAGAGTAGCCCCCGCTCACCACAACTAGAGAAAGTCCGCGTGCAGCAACAAAGACCCAACGCAGCCAAAAATAAATAAATAATAAATAAATAAATTCATTAAAAAAAAAAAAGAAGAAGATGGGAGGGGAGTGGGGACTCAGTTGTGAGAAAGCGGCAGGGGTGGTTTAACAAAGTAAAATATATGACATTTCTCTGAGCTGCTGGAGAAGAGTTCCCTGATGGAAAGGGTCCCCCCCAAGGACCCAGCATTGTGGAGAAGACCCACCATAAAGCACATCACCTTGAAGACCCTAAAAGCTTCCCCAGAGGAAGGGGCATGAGAAGCCCCCAGTTTCCTCTAGGAAATAAAACTTTTTTTTTTTTTTTTAACTTCTTTTTGGCCGCAACGTGCGGCTTGTGGGATCTTAGTTCCCTGACCAGGGATTGAACCTAGGCCCTCAGCAGAAAGAGCATGGAGTCCTAACCACTGGACTGCCAGGGAATTCCCTAGGGAAAAAAAACTTTTAAGGAGGATCAGCAAATCAGAATGACATCAGACTTTCCCACAGCCATTCTAGAAGCCACAATACAATGGAGCAATGTCATGAAAATTCTAAAGGAAACGTTCTTCCCACCCATCCATCAAATGTGAGGATAAAGAAAAGACATTCCTAGACATGCAAGGTCTCACAAAATTTACTTCCCAAGTACCTTTCCCAGAAAGCTATTAGAGGATGTGCTCCAACAAAACAAGTCAGTAAAGCAAGGAAAAGCAAGACATGGGATCCAGGAGCAGGGCATTCAACTGAGGAGGGAAGAGAAGGAAATTCCCAGGGTGACAGCTGTGCCACAGACAGACCTAGAGGGCAAATGATCTAGATGGGGCTGGGGGACAGAGCTCCAGGATGCATGCCTTCAAGAGGAAAAAGGAAGGAAAAAATAGCCCGTGTTTGACTACATAGGGTTGGGGTAGGGCCCTTTCCTGCAGACACCCTTGCTCAGCCTTGTCCCGCCTGTCCATCTGACTGGAGGGGCCAACACAGAGGGGGAATTCCCTTATCCAGCATTCAACTGATTCCTGGAATAGCCACCAAATGTTGGGCTGGATGCTCTCCACACCAGGAGAAATCACATTTGCTAAAGACTTAGGTAACATGACACCTCTAACTTGTGGAGTGGCCAAGAATGTGAGTATTCAGAGGGAAGTCCTGCAGGGTCAAACACAACCACAAGCCCAGAGGGAAATTCCTGGCCCACATCTGGCCTCTGGCTTCTTCCAGCACAGCAGCTGCAGACTTCTTCCCAGGGGCTGGTACCCAGGGGTATCTAGGGCCACATACACCCTGCCTTCCCCTCCAGATGCCTGAAAAGTAAAGGGGTAGAAGTATGTGGGCTCCCACATGTCACTCCCAGATACCACCAGGGTGTTATACTCACCGCCACATGCCCCCCCTCCTCACTAAGGAACCGCCGAACGTCTCGGAGGGCTGCCAGGGCACACTGCCTTCAGAAGAGAAAACACAGGTCAGCCAAGCACCTGACTGGTTGCTGCAGGGCAGTAGGTTAGGGATATATCCTATGCCAGACAGGAGAGGGGGCAGCCCCTGAGGCCCCTACTCTCTTTTCAAGGTTTCTCTTTCCTTGGGAAGATTTTCAGTGTTTGGTAACCCTGCTCCTGTAGGTGGAAGGCTATGTGTTCCTGGCCATCAGGAATACTTTTTTCTTTTTTTAAATTGGAGTATAGTTGCTTTACAACATTGTGTTAGTTTATACTGTACAGCAAAGTGAATCATCTATACATATACATATATCACCTCTTTTTGGATTTCCTTCTCATTTAGGTCACCACAGAGCACTGAGTAGAGTCCCCTGTGCTATACAGTAGGTTCTCATTAGTTACCTATTTTATACATAGTATCAATAGTGTATATATGTCAATCCCAGTCTCCCAATTCATCCCACCATCCCCTTTCCCCCTTGGTATCCATACAGGAATACTTTTTGAAATACCACTTTTCTGTACTTTCCTTCTTCATCTCATCATGTACAAATCCAGCCTGCCATTTTGCCATATTCATGATTTCTAAGTGTCATGCATTTCCCCTATCAAAATAAGCACTTTTAAAACCAGACACTCCCTTGTGTGTGTGTTGGGGGCAGGGCAGGCGGGTGCCGGTGGTGGGAAAGGAGAGACAGTACTGCTGGCCCCAAAGGCAGCATTAAGCTTAATGTTCAATTTTCCTTTCTAGAAGGGAGATGTGGACTAAGAATGCCACCTGGTGTATCAGCAAACAAAGGGTGTTGCAGCCATCAAGCCAGCAGCCACTGCAGCTGCCCCCAAAGGTGCCCCCTCAGGGGACTCAGAATGGGAAAGAACAGGACACTGGCCCCAGAGAGCTGAGGTGCATATCAAAGGAATGAGCCCACACATGGCACCTACCTTATCTCTGCAGAGCAGTCCCTCAGTTATCTGAGAGGCTGTCTTCTAGGCTTAAGTCCTCAGTTTTGTCCACGGAATAAAACATAAGTCTCAGCTTTTAGGCTGTTCATTTCTTTCAGTGGACCAAGAAGGCCCTACATGATCCCTTCTGGAGGAGGGTGCCGTGTCTCTGCCTCTCGCACCCAGGTCCACAGGTGCTCTGGAAGGGCAAAACCCTCACCATGACTGACCACTGACTACACTGTCTGTCCTCAGACACCTCAGCCTTTCTGTTTATTGCTGCAAAATGGATTGCCACATATAAGGATCTTTCTGACTTTATCCATTTCTCCTATAAGGTCCGAAGATAGATAAATCACTTTGACTTTTTATCTATGCAGGGGAGCAGAATTTGCCACCCCAAAATATGTCTCTTTGGCATAAGGATTATTTTAGGCTGATTATTTTTATGACACTGCAGACACGGGAGAAGCTCTGAAAACATGAGTAGAAGTTACCCTTTTTTGAGAGACATTTACAAGTATAAGGGAAATCTCCATTTGTAAGGGGGTCTCCCTCGCTGTACCAGGAGGAGGGAGATGACCTTATCTCTAGAAACTATTATCAATGCTGAAGAAACAGACTGAGTGATTGATTGATTTAGGCCACGCCAGACGGCTTGCAGGATCTTAGTTCCCCGACCAGCGACCAGCGACCAGCGACCAGCGACCAGCGATTGAACCCAGGCCCCAGACAGTGGAAGCTCCGAGTCCACAGCCAGGGAATTCCCTGAAGGCACAGATTTAAATCTGCATAACAACCTTACCCTCGTTTACTGAGCTTTTCCTGTAAATTCCCCTGACTCCTCACCCACAACATCTTCTTTTCTCTTCAGCTGAAGATGGTGTTTAAGGAGAGGGCTTCCCAGGTCTCTCACATGTATGTAGGAGGTATACGTGCTATTAAACTTTTTTTCTGTCCTGTTAATCTGTGTCATGTCAATTTAATTATCAGATCAGCCAAAGAACCTAGAAGGCAAGAAGGGAAAATTTTTCCTCCCAAACACTATTACCTGTACTTTTTTGATGTAAGAGTAAAGTTAGATCTCCCATTTGTTTGATCTTGGGATTTTGTGTGTAAACCCCTAGTGCATCAAAGGACTGTGCCAGGCCAAGCCAGGCCAGTGTGCCCAAGCACGGAAACAGAGGCCGAGCAGACTGCTGGGGTCACGAGGAAACCGGGGGCAGGGCTGAGTCCAGGTCACCGGAAGGAGCGCTGCTCTTATGCCTCCTTGTGACCTTTCTGTGCCCTATTAGGCCTTTCAGTTAAAACCCCAAAGTGCTTTCTTCTGCCAAAAAACCTGAATTCTGAGAGTCCAGGAAGCTGGCATTGATAAGGACAGAGTAAAGGGACAAAGTAGGTGATTAGTTAATCCCACTAAGGGATCAGAAGTAAAGGAAAAAGTATGGGAGACATCTGTAAGAAAATGATCACTCGGGAAAGCAGGTTTGCTTAACCACAAAACCAAGCAGGCCTTGCTTAACAACAAAACCACGCAACAGAAGCATGAGACATGCCCCCAGACAATAAAACAATGGTGGAATGAGACCCACATCCTGCCCAGTGGTAAGTTAATGATTCTTAGGACATGCTCCTTTGTGCTCACTAAAAACAAAAGCATAAGGAAAGGGTGACATTATACTGAAACCTGAGCTGATTTACCATATTTTAGTATACGTTACCACCGTTTTGCTCATTTCCATTGCGCCATGACAGTCCCAGTTTGACCACGTAGGGACAAGAAAACTCCCCCCCTACCCCCATGTGGAGGAGGAGGAGCTGATAATGGAAACTTGATGTCTACTCAAGGATGAGGAAGAAGGTGGTCTTCTCCCCCTCCTCACTTTTCATTTGATTATAAAACTGTAGCCCACTAAGTTCTGGGCATGGTGCCCTCCTGCCCACCCGCTTGTAAACCTCACAAGTGTCCTATTCTAATAAATCACTTATCAGTTTGTCTCTCGCTGAATTCTTTCTGCACTGAGACATAAAGAACCAGAGCTTCTCAGCGCCCCCCACATCCCCGAGACACATTTCTACAGTTTCAGCATGGCTGGGGCCATTTCTTGCCACCCACATTTAGAGCCTCATGTTCTGGGCTAAGATCTCTGTGGACTGCTCTGGCTGAGGCTGCACCAAGTAGGAGGGATCTCAGGGCCCAGGTGGAGATGCTGGGGGAACAGCCTGGGAGCCTGCGCACGTGTGGGTTTGAGCGTGGATGGGCACGCACGCACATGCATGGGGGGATATGTGTATGTGTAAGTCTGTGAGTGAGCATCTGTGAGCATTCCTTGGGCCCCTGTGGAAGTGCAGCTGTGCACATACGAGAGGGTGTGTGTGGTTTGATAAATACATTTGGTCTTTGTCCTGGGTTCTTGGCAGAGCTCCTAAGACCCTTGGAATTTCTTAAGTGATAGGAGTGATTTTTTTTTTTTTTTTTTGTAATTCACAAAGAGCCCCTTCCAATCACACCTGAGTTGATGTTAATGTAGTGACTCAGGCTGGGGCCCCTAGACAGCCTCAGCAAGGGGCTGATCACCAGAAAGTGATGAAAGGGTTGGAACATTCAGCCCTGCCACCATCCTCCAGGAAGGGAGGTGGGGGCTGAAGATGAATTGAACGATGAGAGTTGAAGAGCTTCCAGGTTGAAGAGATGAGGTGCTGGGAGGGTGCCAGACCCCGAGATGGCTGGAAGTTCCCCGCACTGCCCCCTTCCTTGCCTGTGCACCTCTTCCACTTGGCTGCTCCCGAGTTGTATCCTTTATAATAAACCAGTAAACACAACTCAAGTATGTTCCTGAGCTCTGTGAGCTGGAACAGTAATCTGCTGAAGAGGGGGTTGTGGGAACCCCCAATTTATAGCCAGTTAGAAATACGGGTGCCCCCCGCCGAGACTTGTGACTGGTGTGTGAAGTGGGGTCAGTCTTGAGGGACTGAGTCCTTAACCTGTGGGAACTGATGCTAACTGCAGGTAGAGAGGGTCAGAATTGAAATGAATTGAACTGTTGGACACCAGTTGGTATCAGAGAAAACACCTCAGTGTCCCCAAGCCCGTGCATAGTATGTGACTGAAAAGGCATAGGTATGATTGACTGTGTTCACATGCACATGGGGTATTGCACACCTGTGTGCACGATTATAAGTTTTTATATGTGTCCAAACATGCACACAGAGGATACGCACGTGTGTGAACACCCATGTGTGTACATACGGTATGTGTACACACCTTCCTGCGGTGACTGTGTGCACATATATGAGCGTGCCTGGTGTGTATTTACACACATACCCATGTGTACATAAAAAGGGAGCACCTGCACATGTACACATGGCTGTACGTGCCCTCTTCTAGATCTTCCACTGTGCCCAGTGTTAGGGACAGACCTCCACATCGTGCAACTCTAGGAAGCTCACCAATGTGTACGTACCTGGGCCTCTGGGAAATGCAGGCTTCTCTTCCCAGGTTTCCCATTTTTAAAAAGTCTGATCTTTCTATTTTGCCAATTATCTGTGAGACATTTTGGGCTGGTTAATGGGAAATGGCCCCACGGCCCAGGGGCCAGACCCAGGCTTTGGATACACGAGGGAGAGTTTCTAGGAACAGCCAGAGGATGTGCCTACAGAGAGGCACACGTGAATCTGCCCCCAGCTTCTACTGCTGGGGCCTCTGTTCCAGCTGGGTGACCCTGGACCAGTTTCCTTACCTCTTCTGAGTCTGGGTTTCGCCATGAGAATTAATCCCAATGTTCCTACCTTCATTGGGCAGTCTGAGCAGAATGACCAGCGAGCTCTGGGAATGCCAGCTTCCTTATTCACCCCACAAACACTCTGGATTCAGACAGGCCTGGCTTCAAATCAAACCCTGAGGGATCCCAGACAATACCACCACTTCCTGACCTCAGTCTCAGCATCTAGGGGAGTGAGGCACCACAGCCCACTGTAGGGAAGATCAAAGCAGCTAATGAGTGCCCACAGCTTGAGGTTGTTGCAGAATTTGCATTTGATGCAACCTTTGATCTACAAATTGAGTACTTCCGGAATGATGGACAGGACAGTTTTTAGTGGTACATGGGGTTAGATTTAAGTCTGGACTCTGTGAAGTTACTTGGGATCTTGTGTGAGACTGCTAAGCCTCAATTTCCTCATCTTTAAATTGGGGGGCGGGGGGCGGCAATGGGCATCACACACGCAGCACACAGTAGGTTCAAGTATCAGTACCCTCACTTTTGTCTGTCTGGGTCGTTATCACAGAGGGTCCACCCTTGAGTTTTACCCACAATTCACAGTTCGGCCCCAGAGGCCTGAATGTCAGACTCCACTTCCCTTCTTGGTGCAGCAGCCCGCCCAGCCCCATTGACCCAACAGCAGAGGCACAGAAGGGCCAAGCCCCACGATGGGGAACTCCTGCCCCCTGGTGGCCAGAGAGGGAGCAGGCCAACCATGGCCATAACCAGGGGCTTCTGGCCTGGGGCTTGATTTGGGAAGGTCACTAGAGCTGGGCCAACCTCTGCTCAAAGCCCTCCCACAATGGCTGGGCCCAGAACAAGGGCAGGAAGCTTCCTGATCCCTCAGTTGACACATGCCGAGAACAGCATAGCATAGTTCCTCAGACCACAACTGGTACTCAGTTTTTCTGGAGAAAGCAATCAATTCAAGTCTGAATAGAGAGGGGGAGTGGTATCATATGCAAATTTCCATCTCGTCACCCAGCAACACTGAGGCAACTTCAAAGGAAAGCCAAGGCCTACCCAACACATGCCAAGAACATGACAAGCATCCTCCAGATATCAGTAGGAGACTTATCCTGGGGCAAGGGAGGAAACGCCCCAGTTCTGGGTCTGATCCTTCTGGCTTTTCGAGAAGGTGTCAGGAGGTAGTCCCACTCCCACTCTGCCGCACCCCTGAGGCCTGTATCTCTGCTTCACCTCGGGCTCCCCTCCCTATCAGAGCCCATCCCCATGGATGGCCTGGGGTAAGCCCTGGCCCTGGCTAAGCCTCCACCATCTCCCTGAAGCTCCATGCTCCCCTCCCACAGATATCCCACAGGGCAGGGCAGGGCGAGCCACCAAGGGGCCACATACCCACTCCCTTTGTCCCCAAACCCATCACATCCTCACCCCCACCACATCCTGAGAGGTCAAGAAACCAGCCCTGTTACAGCCCACAGGGTAGGGCAAGGCCAGGGCTCAAGAACAGGTTGGTCATCACTAGCAACTGGGCTCCAGGGCCTTCTTCATAAACAAACACACATACGCACACAAACTCACTTCCTGATTTTCAGGCCCTCTTCATTGTCTGGAAGGAAAAACTCAAAAGACTTGTATGTCTTGACCATGTTCCGGCGATACTGGCCAACGTTGAATTCTGGGGGAAGGGAGAGGCTCAGTTTTCACACAACAGCATCCCTCCCCAACCCCTGACCTTGACCCACCCCCGGGCCCTGTGGCAGTCCTGCCTTCTCGCTCCTCCCCGCTCCCCCACAAAGTCCCAAAGCCCCCTTGGAAAGCCAAGGCTGAGTCTCACCCCGTGTGGGCACGCCAATCCAGTTCAGGTAGCGGGTCAGCTTCTTAGAGATGTAGGTCTTGCCCCTGGCAGGCAGCCCCACCATGACAATGAGCGTTGGGCAGTTGGTCATGCAAACTGAAAGGCAAGGAGCAGTGTCTGAGGAGGCCGGACCCCTACCAGTGGGTCCCTCCCTCCAGGTCCGGCATCAGATGTGCCTTCCCAGGCTCCTGGCAGCAGAGAGCTCCCTGGGCACCCCCAGACCCTGGTCTCTAACCAGCGCTGGCATGCCCAGTTCCCCAGGCCTGTCAGTGCTCAGGGAGACGCCGCGGGATCTCGCCAGCATTTACCCTGATGTGCACCATCAGATATAAAGCTGGAGCTGCCACGGCCCTGGCCAAACTCTGCGGGGGAATTCCCCTGGCAGGTGGGACAGAGCCAAAACCCAGTGGGGTATTCAATGCCTGCCTGTCATCCAGGAACCCGTCATTCAGCATTCCTGCTCACACAGCACCACTGCTTCCGCTCCCCAGGGGGAATTTCTCTTCATCCACAAAGCCCGGAAGCTGCTTCTGCAGTGAGTCCTTCCTCCAAGGCACCTGCAAGCCCACCTGCTGCGCTCTCTCCCTCAACCCAGTCATCTCGCCAATGAGTCTGCTCTCCACAACTGATCACTTGGGGTGGAAGCATCCCGGCAGTGTCTGAGCCATTCGGGATCCTGAGGCCTGGCAGAGTTGGTGCTCAAAAATTGTGGGCAGGGAAGGAGACGGAGGCACCTCAAAACCCACCAGGGTGAGGGCCACAAGGGGCTGACACCAGGGACCCAGGCCAACGCCACAAGGGCGGTCCCTCTGATAGCCAGCCACCGCCATCCCATGTGCCACGAGGTCGGTGTGCCAAAAAGAGAAGCTGCCAAGGCTAGAGGTGGGGAAGAGTCTGTACCCAGCCCCCCAATCCATGGCCCACTAAGACAGACACCAAGGCAGCAGAATTGCCAGACTATGGGATCCAGCTCCGCTTTCAGCGTGGTCTCACCTCAGAAGCCTCAGGAAGCTTCCCTTTCATCGTCCTCAGGACCTGGGCCAGGTAAAACCACAGCAGACAGATGGACAGAGGTGGGGACCTGTCACTACCCCTCCTTTGCCCACATAGCTCTGCAAGTGCTTTCACCTGGTAGCCCTCCTCAGACAGACTGCTGGACCCCACCCTTCACCTGTCTCCCTCACTGGAGATGGAGTGCAGAGGTGGTCAGAGTCAGTCAGGTCTGGGTTCCTATCTTGACTCTGACACTTACTGGCAACTCTAAGCCTTGGTGTCCTCACCTGTAAAATGGGATGATAATCCCTCCGCGACGCCTAGCAATATCCCCATGTAAGAGCTGGAACACTTTCAGGAAGCTGTGCCCTCTGCCTGGACTTGGCAGCCCACCTGGCTAAGGGCACAGATGTATCTCAGGACTGCCCTTGGGACTTGGGGTGCAGACGCAACTGTCTGTCTCCAGGCAGGCCCCGAAGAGAAGTAAAAGACCCTGCTTGCCAGTGGGGGCTCTGTCGCTCCTGTGCATGACCTATGGGCAAATGTGACCCATTCTGTGAG
Source organism: Balaenoptera physalus (assembly GCF_965194825.1). Classification (NCBI taxonomy): domain Eukaryota; kingdom Metazoa; phylum Chordata; class Mammalia; order Artiodactyla; family Balaenopteridae; genus Balaenoptera; species Balaenoptera physalus. The sequence continues at coordinate 71,279,349 of NC_138896.1, forward strand.
CCCCAGGGGAGAGAAGGAGGGGATCCTACAGACACAGCCTGACGGTGAGTAAGAGTGAGGAAACTAGCAGAAAAACCTCAGCATTGGGACTTCCCTGGTGGCGCAGTGGTTAAGAATCCGCCTGCCAACGCAGGAGACACGGGTTCAAGCCCTGGCCTGGGAAGATCCCACATGCCGCGGAGCAACTAAGCCCATGCGCCACAACTACTGAGCCTGCGCCATAGAGCCCGCGTGCCACAACTACTGAAGCCCGTGCGACTAGAGCCCGTGCTCCACAACAAGAGAAGCCAGCACAATGAGAAGCCTGCACATCCCAACGAAGAGTAGCCCCCGCTCACTGCAACTAGAGAGAGCCTACACGCAGCAACAAAGACCCAACGCAGACAAAAATAAATAAATAAATTTATTTTAAAAAACCCAAAAACCTAAAACAAAAACCTCAGCATTGGCTAAGCTGAGAGCAAAACAAGTTAGGCAAGGCCCTGCATCCTGAGGGCCAGGCCAGTGCTGCTGAGTCCTGGGCTGTTTGCACAATTTCTGGCCGGTTGGCCAGAGCTCCCAAGCAACCACAGCGCAGTGCATCAGCTACTCACTGTGGGGAAAACCTGCACCCAGCCTGCTCCCTCTGATGAGGCCACCCCTTCCCACTGCTCCCTGAAGGGCTCTCCCACGACCCCAGGGCTGAGGTTCTGCATCACCTCTTCACAGTTTCCATCTTCCCAGAGACGCCCCTGGCCTCCTCCCACAGCGTTTGGTGACAGCATCCCCCCGCCCCATGCACAGCCATGGTGGGCAGGCAGGGCAGCAAATCAGGTCTGGGCACAAAACGAGAGCAATAAATTACCTATCACCTCTGTTCCTCAAGATAAGATCCCAAGTCAATGACACAAAAGAAAATTCAAAGTACAAGTATATTCACACCAGCCCTGCTTGCAACAGCAAAACACTGGGGAAGTCCCAGCAATGGAGAAATTGCAAACCGAGGCCCACACGGAGGGAACACACTTGAACCAAGGGCGAGTGGACCAGGTGAGTGGGGGCATGCAGTTGGAGCTGCAGCTCTGGGCCCTCAGGACCTCAACATTGAGCAACAGGACAGCAGAACACACAGTTCAGAACATGGGGCATGTGCAGAAGGAAATCTGAAGACATGTCAACTCAGCTTTTCTCACTAGTTCCTGTAAATTATCTGTAAATTTGCTCAAGGCCACAGGAGCCCAAGGAGTCGAGAGGCTGAGACAAGCCTGGTGCTGGTGACTACTTTCTGGTGGTACCTCCGCAGGGGCAGCCACAAGTCCCTGGAGTGGGTTCCAGAACTGAGTCTTGAACTGCACCTGCCCCGACTTCCTTGGGCCGGGCTGGGGAAGGGAGAGTACTTTAAAATAAAGCAAACTGGAATCACTGTCCTGTTCAGAGGGGACAGAAAGTTGTCTCTCCTACTGTCGTGTGCACACACCAGTCGTGTCCTTACCCAGGCAGTCTTGCCACCTTTTGGCTAAGAAAAGCTATCAAATACTGTCCTTTCTGCCATGTTCCCCGAGTCCCCTCTCCATCTCCTACCCCATCTACCCCCAGAGCTCCTCCAGGTCAATGACCAGAAAGGTAACAGCTTCCAGGCCCTCTGTGTAGCCCTGAATTTTATCAAAAGGAGGAAGAATTGCTCATGAAGAGTGGGGGAGGAGAAGGCAGGGAACATCCCTCAGCCAACCAGCCTCTGTTGCCCTGAGGAGCTCGGACTAGACCCCAAAAACAACCCACCACACAGCACAGACTAGGGCCCCTCATCCTCTTCTCTATAAAGCCCTGCGATCAAGTCAACTTCCACTCACCCTGACCCTCAGGTTCCCACCTGTCCTTGTGGTCCTCCAATCTAGTTAGAAGCCCACTATGCAGAGGGTAAAATGCTGCATGAATACGGGCTTGGGACCTGGGGTGCTGGTTCCTTGTTCATTCCCTGCTCACTCCCTCCTTGCTGTGAACTGTGAGACCCTAGCCTGGTGTCCAAACCCCCACACAATTTTCAGGTCTCATCTTTAGCCTCTTGGGTGCTACCTCCTCCTCCAGGAAGCCCTCCTGTGCCAGGCCAGCTCACAGTCCCACCCACTGCAACACCCTGAGGCAGTGCCATGGCACGAGCCCCTCTGCTCAGGCCAGAGCCACATTTCAGTTGCATACCTGGAGCTTGGAGAAACACAGGCCTGCCCCAGGGGCAGTGAGACCTGGGCAAGTCCCCTCTCATTGGGCCTCAACTCCTTTGCCACCTGAAAGGGGGTTGGCTTGGAGCTTCAATCCCTGACTTTGAGATATGGAGAAGCAAAGAAACAACAGTGATGATAAATTACAAAATTACCTGCTACCATTTATCAAGCACTTATCAAGAGGCTCACAGGACTTCCCTGGTGGCGCAGTGGTTAAGAATCCACCTGCCAATGCAGGGGACACGGGTTCGAGCCCTGGGCCAGGAAGATCCCACATGCCGTGGAGCAACTAAGCCCGTGTGCCACAACTACTGAGCCTGCATGCTGCAACTACTGAAGACCGCACGCCTAGAGCCTGTGCTCCACAAGAGAAGCCACTGCAATGAGAAGCCCGTGCACCGCAACGAAGAGTAAATCCCGCTCGCCGCAACTAGAGAAAGCCCGCGAGCAGCATCAAAGACCCAATGCAGTCATAAATAAATAAATAAATTAATTAATTAATTAATTAATTTTAAAAAACTTTAAAAAAAGAGGCTCACGGCAGCTTCATAGTGCAAGGATGATGACTGTCTCAGTCTCACAGATAAGGAACCTGAGACCTAGAGGGTCAGCTCTTTGCCCAAGGTCACCCAGCTGAGCGACGACGCAGCTTGAGTGCTCCTGCCTCTAAAGTCCACGTTCTCACTCCTTCTCCTTTATGTAACAACGGAGGCCACCCCCTAGTTAGGACAATACAGCCCTAACACGGACTGACTAGAAGCAAAAGAGAAAGGGGCCTAGCCCTCCACACCTCTGGAAGTCTGGAAGGAAAACTGGCTAGGGTGTAGCCGTAGTCCCTTAGGACTGAATACTGACTGGAAAGCCATGGCCCCAGGGCTAAAAGCAGGATCACAGTTTCAGCAGCCCACCAGGACCTACATTATGGTCAGAGTCACGACCCACCAGAATGTCTGGTCAAAGCCACAGCCACCCCTACCAGGTTCCACAGTGTGCTAAGAGATGCACACACTCCTCCCCTAGGACTCACATCCTGGTCAAAGCCAAGGCCCCCAGGCTAGCCTCAAAGCAAGACAAGCACCAAGCACTCTCTCCTCTCCTATCATGCCCAAGCAGAGGTCAGGAGTGCAGAGAGACCACAGCATGTAACACAATCTCCTGACCTCCATTTCCAAATCTGTATCAGAAGCTGGACTAGATGTTCTCTGAGGACCTTGCCAACTTGCAAATTTATTACAACGTTTCAGTTACTCCTAAAATAAATCTTTGTTTTTCTTGGTAATAAAAAAGTTGCAGACTCATTTAAGGACAAGCAGAAAATCAGTGAAGTGGGTTTAACACCTAGGATCACAGGAAAAGTAAGCCTCTTAATGATTCCTTGAATTTCAGCATATGTTCTAGATGTTTCCACCCTCCAGTTTTACCACTCACCCACAACCCCACCTGGATGCTTACACACCCATGGACACAAAGACAGGCCCATATAACAAAGTGGTCTCACTGTCTCTATCCTGAACACATCTGCACACTTCCCTGAAATTCCTCCCAAAACTCGATTTCAGGCCCAGAGATGGGCCTTCCTCCCCGCCTTGGGCCTTTGAAAGTTCTGGGCTCAGAGAGACCAGGCGAATCTCCTAGGGCCAACACAGCTCAGACCGCGGCCTGACTACCCGGCCCACGCTCTCTGGCCAGCTGAGACGGCAGGACCGAGGCTCCAAGTCCTCCCCTGACCTGAGGCGGTGGGGACAGAGTGGTGTGGGAAGGGTCCTGCGCCCTCCCCTAGGTGATGGCGGCCAGACCTAGCTCCCGCCGAGCCGAGACGTCGCCACACACCTGTCCCCGCCTCCCGCTCTGCCACACCTGTCCCCGGTTCCCCACCTGTTCCCGGCTCCCTTTCCCTGTAAGACCAATACCCATGCCCATGCACCGCCCTCCGCCTTCCCCGCGGACCCCGCCTCACCACCGCGCTGGCAGGCGTGCAGAGCAGGCCGCCCATTGCTGTACGGCATCCAGATCTTCTTCAGGGGGTTCTGGGTCAGTTCCCGTGGGGACGCCATCCTGGGGCTCGGAGGAGTCGGACTGCGCTGCTTCCAACCCAGCGGCCGGGCCACCTCGGGCCACTCGATGCCCCGCCCCTCAGCCCTGCCCCTCAGCCCCGCCCCTCCTGTAGCCGCGTTGACACCCGTCCAACTCCCCGCAGGCCCCGCCCCGGAACGAGTAGGCTCCACCCCCACTGAAGAGCGCCTGGCCTCCTACCACGCATGCCCAGCTCGCCTACTAGCGCGCTTTGGACCAAGCGGGCCCGCCCCGCCTGCCAGGATGGGGGACGCGCATGCCCAGCTCCCCAGTTTCCAGACTTGGATGGTGCAGGCCCCGCCCTGGATGCCGGAGCCCAGCACACCCAACGCGACCCTGATGATTTGCATAGACCTCACCCACGGCTTCGCCCTAGGCGTGTCAGGCTTGCCCCCAGGACACCCGAGGTCCCGCTTCCCGCTCTGCGTGACCTCAGGGCCCCCAGGAGGAGGGGTTTGCATGCGTTGGGGTAGGCCTGCGTGACGCGCAGAGCTTGGTTGGTCAGGACCAGCCTGGCGGCCCCTGCGCAACTCTCATCACTGGCCCGGTTGTCAACTCCGCCGCGCCCCACCGGCCTTGTGCCCCGACCCTCTCTTCTGCTCCGAGTCCCGGGACTCTCCACTGCCCACAGGAGAAACCTGCTCAACCACGCTGAAAAAGCTCCTTTATCTCATGGACAGGGACAGAGAACAAATCTCAAAATTAATTGTGTTTCTCTCTTTGCCTTAGCTGCTGGGGAGCTCGGGCTAAACCCCAGCCCACCTGGAGCACGTGAGTGGTACCTAGTAACCAAGCTCCCTGGGGACTCACTGAACCCTGACAGTATCTTACTTCTCCTTCCAGGATTTCATTTTTACCAATTAAATTTTAAATCATAAGTTTACACATTTTTTTCTTTAATGAGCCTCTGTCTCTTCATCAGGAAAATGAAATACACACTGTCATGGATCTTACAAGATTCTGGTATGCGTTAAAAGTGTCAGTGTCTGAGAAATCCATTCTAAAGCACATTAATGTTATCATTTATTATGTTATTTATCTTCCTCCTGTCTCTAAAAATGCAATGGAGGCAAGGGGCAAGGGAGAGAGCCTGAGTTCGGGAACACGTGGCCTACCTCCTCTCTGTCTCCTCAGCCCAGCCTCTTAAGCTTTGTACACTTTCTGCCCCCGACCTTAGCTGACACTGCTCGAGCCTGGGTCACACTGCCCTCTAGCGATGTCCTCCACCACATCCCCTGGCAGGATCACTGCGTTCCCAAGTTCTCTCTGCTTAATGTGTGCCCAGCCAGGATCCAGGGGTTGGGGCACGGAGAGAAGTCTCCACCCAGTGTTCCACAGGGGCAGCACCCCTCCCTCTGCCCTCCTTGCCACACCCCTGCCTTGAGTCAGTCCTCCAAGTCACAGCCCAGCCCTTCAGAGCCTGGCAAGGACCCTTAAGATGACTGATACAGATGTTTTGCCCACTTCACAGGAAACGAAGGTTAAGGAGGTCCACGTGCTAGAAGCCCACGCAGACCTTCCCTGGAAGCAGCTCAAGCTGCCTCCCCAGGAAATGCCCTGCCTCAGACAGAGTCGACCACTTCCTCCTTCTTCAGCCTCCCTCTTCAGTGTCCACCGTCCACCTCCTTCCCCACCTCATGCCCAGCAGCTGGCACACCCATGGGCAGCTCCTGATGAGCAGGATGCCCCTAGTGACCTTCCGCCCACTTCCTACTTCTCCAAAGCCACTCATTCTGTTCCTGACAAGTCAGACAGACAGTGTATGTCTCCTGGCCACTACCAAGGCCATCCTGGGGCCACCCTAGCCTCAGAGACCTTGTCACCACATACCCACACCCTGTCCAACCCCCAGCAGTCATTGCAAAGTCTACCTCATCTAACATCCACAGACACACTGCACCTTCTCAGGCCTGCCATTCTCCTCTCCAACCCTCTTGGAATGTTAGTCAAAGGCTGGGGGTAGGGGACAGCCAGGGCAGGGCAGGAGGCCAGGGCCATGTCTGGGAAGCCATCCTCACCTCCAGAAGTCTGAGTCTGGCTTCCCAGGAAAAGCAGTGGCTCTGTACCTCCCACTCTTCCCCAGTCTGACCCTAGGCTGACCCAGACATACCTTCCCAAGTCTCTATATCCAGTGCGAGGCCACATGTCAACAGCAGGAGGAGCCTGGAGCCCCTCCCCAAGGCCAGGGTCTACATCTGCTCTGAGGATACTCCCCTCCCATGGCCCCATTTCTCAGGTAGGAAACTGAGGAAGGGGAGAAGGGCCCAGTGTCACAGAACCGCCAGCCCACAGTGCAGGATGGACTCAGCTCAGCTCCCAGCCCTTCAGAACCTCACCTCCCACACCTTGTACTATAACCACACATCCCACCTCCACACTTGGACTCTTGCATGTTCACTCCATTGAAATGCTCTCCTGGCTTTCTGCTCCCTCAGCGTCAATAGATGTCCGATAGAATAACTGGCCCTCATGGCTTTCCCTCCTTGGGGCCACCCCAGAGCGAGCCAGCTCTCCTGGCCCAAGGGTGGGAGGTGTGCTAGGATGTCAGTGTGCACTTGTGTGTGAACACATCCTGCTCAGCTTTTCCTCGCTGTGAACCTGCCTGGCCTGGCTCCTGTGGTGCCCTCTGCACTGACCACTGGACCTCCTCCCAGTGTCCCAGACTACAAGCTGCGGGGTGTCCTCAGTCTTCAGTCCTCAATGCTCAAACTCTTCCCAGTCCACGTATCTGCTGGCCAGACCTGGCCAAACCGACAGCCACCCTTTGCAGCTTATGGGCCCAGGGACCTCAGTACATCCCACACAGACCCACACACCAGTGCACGAAAGCATGGTGTGCACACAGCCACTGGTGCACACACACTAACAGGCCCTGCACCCAGGCTGATGCAGAGACAGGCCAGCTGCAGTGAGGCCTGCTGCTCTCTGCTGTCTCCCTTCCCCTTTATTCCCTCCTCCTCTCCCCTCTGCTGTCACTGGGAGGTTGGGGAGTTCCTAGGAGTTCCAGCTTCCTCTGGCCATTTCTAGCCAAGGATCATCCTGTGTCTCCCTGGGTCCAGAGCTCACACAGGGTGTGAGGTTCCAACTTGGGGGTAGAGAGCCATGTAACCAAGCAGCCCGTGAACCCTGGTCTGCACTTGCTGATTCCAGCCTGGCACAGGGCACACAGTAGGTGCTCAAAGTGACTCAGGACCAGCCAGAGCACACAGTAAGGTGCTCAGAGAGGTTCCTGACTGGGACAGAGCACACAGTAGGTGCTTAGAGCAGCTCAGAACCGGCACAAGGCACACAGTAGTTGCCCTAGAAATGCTGGTTTAAGGGCTAAAGTAACATCACATGAAAAACTTCCCAAATGAGCCTCTGGACCTCCCCGAACTGGTATGACCCCTGAGGGGAGACCTGGATAAACATGACCCGTTGGAGGCCAGCAAAGGGCAGAGCAGGAGGCCCCCTGGGAAGCTCCAGCTGACTGTCCCTCCCCCTGGGCTGGAGGAAGAAGCTATTTATAGTTCCCCCTTGGCCCAGCTCCTTCTCCCCGGCAAGGCGCCAGTGTTCCCCCTCCTCCACGCCACTGACAGGCTGATGCCCCTAAGAGCACCCCTGTTCCTGGAGAGACCCCCAACACTCTCACACCCCTTCTAGCACCACCTCCACTTTGCCCAGGTCTTTCCCCAATCCCTCCACCCTCTCCACCCTGCCCCGTGCCTACCCTGCCTGCTGCTCCCTGACCCGGGGTCCGTCAGGGAGCTGCCTCCTTCCTTGCCTCTGTTCATCCTGCAACCGAACTGGCCTGGGCCGCCGCCCCCTGCAGCTCGGAGTCGGGCAGCCCCCCCCGCCAGGCTCCGGAGAGAGCCCAGCTGGCCGGCTGGCCCCGCCTCTCCAGCCCCGCCTTGGGCCCGCCCCCCCAGGGCTGCTGACAACTGTGAGATCTCCGTCAGTGTCCCCAGCCCTGGGCAGCCACACTTCCGACAGTGCTACCTCTTTCTCCAGCCCTCGTCTCCAGCTGGAGTTGTCTACACTACCCAGAATACCTGCCCCATCTGCAGGCAAGCCTGACCACACTCTCCAGAAGGTCAGTCCCATCCCCGGCACAGCAATGGAGTCGGGGTTGTGAGATTAGGCAAAACATATGCCCTGCACACCAAGGGACAGGTCAGTGAAATTGGGGCGGGGGGAGTGGGGAGAGGAGCAACGTAGCCAACTATGACTCCGCCCTCGTGTGTCACTGCCTGGGTGCACACGACTGTGTGATTCTTGTCTATCCCATTCTCCGGTCACTACATGTATTGAGCGCTCTCTGGGTGCCAGAACCTTCATGTACATTACATCACTCTGTACTCACAAGAAGCTTGGTGGCATCACTCTGCTTTACAGAGGAGAAAACAGGCTTGGAAAGGTGAGGAGGTTTGCTCAGGACAATTCGATGAAGGAGGGGCAGTTGGGCCAGAGCCCCAGCAGCCTGAGCTCCTTCTCCCCTGAGCCATGTGCATCCAAGGGCAGAGGCTGGGTATGCAGGGGTGTGGGTAAGACAATGACTGGCTATGTGTTGAGCGTGCTTCATGTAGGTTTGGGGGACAAGCTCCTGTTCCTCCCAGCCCCCTCACATGGCCTCACCTTGCTCACATGCACTCACAGCTGTTAGATACACAGAGATGCAGCCACACATGCGTACACACCCCCACACACACAGGGCAAGGCTGCCACGGCCACAGACCTCCCACGTACGACCATCTCACTGTGCCTGGAGATGCCCCTGATGGCCCCATCCATCTGGGGTGGGTGCTGCCTCATGCATGTGACCCTCCGCCAGCATTTCTCTGTGTGGTGACCTGTGGAAAGACAGGGCAGACCTGTGGGTCTGGTCTTAGGTGGGCTGGTCTCCGATGCAGTGATGGTCTCTTGTGTTGAGGTGCCTGAAAGTGGCATTACAGTGACCACATGTGATGGTGTCCAGATGCTCTGTGACTGGACACAAGTGGGACCCAGACATGATAAGACTCCATGCGGTAGTGACCTTCAATGGTAGTGTCCAAGCTGTCCAGACATACTGTAAGCCTGTGGGGCTCCTAGGAGTGGCAAGACTCCACCTGGCAACCTGACACAGCAACATCCAGGCTGTCCAGACACACTGTGACTCTGTGAGGCACTCTGATATGACACCACATGGCAGTGACCCCACGTGGCGGAGTCCTGATGCACCGTGCCCGATGTAGCACCGTCCAGCTCTGCCGCTGCCTTCCAGGTCTCCCCATCCACGCTGGCTCCATCATTGTGATCCCCTCCCTCAGGCTCAGCGGCGGCCAACGTGGGCCAAGACGTAGGCATTGGCAGCAGCCTGCTCCAGTAAGATCTGCAGGAGGCCAAGGGGGACATCCAGCAAGAGGGTGATGCGGGGCCCAGGGCCAGGGTGGCCCCAAACAGTGGAGGGGCCTGTGGTGCTGGCTAAAGGGCTCTCCGAGGTCACAGGGCAGGGAGTGCCCTGGGGAAAGTTCTGAGGGAGGAGCCGGAAGCCTGGGATAGGGGTTGCTGGGACAAGCAGAGTCCTGCCCAATGTCAGGACCATCAGCACCAGCAGAGCCCACCTGGTCATCGTGTGGTCAGGCTGTGAGGAGAAAACAGGTTCAGGGCAGGGGCCCTGGTCAGCTATGGCCCATGGACAGAGACAGATGGGGAAAGCAGAGAGACAGCAGCCAGGCCAGGGACAGAGAGAGACAGAAACAGAGATGAAGGGACAAGAAGAGAGCCAGAGTGAGACAGAGAAAACAGACAGAGCCAGGCAGAGAAGGGGTCAGAGGGACAGAAAGAGTGAGAAAGCAAGTGAGAGAGACAGAGATAGACAAAGTGATGGAGAAACCCAGAGACAGAGAGCCACAGGTACATCTAGATATGGATATATTTTATAGAGAGAGAGATGGGGGGGAGGGAGGAAGAACAAGAACAAGAAGAAGAAAGGGAGGGAGGGAGGAGAGAGGGAGAGGGAGAAAGAGATGGAAATGCATGAGAGGGAGGCGGAGCAAATGGAGAGTGGAAGAAAAAAGAGACAGAAACTGCCCCAGAGACAGTGCGATGGAAATAAGGATGCAAAGAGAGAGAAACACAGAGGGACCAAAGGGGAGCCTGAGGTCTGAGCAAGAAAGCTTGTAGTAGATCCAGGGCACAGAAAGGCAGGAATGGGGATCCTTGAGGCAGAGAAGCAGCCAGAGGTCCCAGGGCGCCTCAAGTTCAGAGACCTCCACTGACCCAAATCCCAGATCCATTCAACCCCAAAGGCCCTGCCCATCCCCCTTGACCCCAGTCCTACCAGTAGCAGCCTCCTCTAGGGTAAGCTGGGGCCAGGCAGTGCTGTGCTGTGGTCTGCCTCTCTGCCCCCTTCAGGGCCCATTTATCTCCCTCAGCCCCTGGGCTGAGAGCTGGGGCCTGTCTCCTGGCTTGAGGCAGCCCCCCACCTATGATTCATCCCCTCCTGGGGAGCAGTGAGGACATATCCTCAGCCCCTACCCTGTCTTCTTTCTGGGGACAAGTTGGGGACTGAGGGTCACAGGACAGTGACCAGGGCTGGACAGAGGGACTCTGTACCCACTCGGGATGGTACTGCCCTCCCAGGGAAAACCTGCCCCGCTGACACCCACACCTCCCCAAAGAGTCACAACAGGGGCCTTTAAACAGCAGCTTTAATGCCCCCCAGAATCAGCACCATGTCGTCACAGGCTTGGGTCAAGGGGCAGGTCAGATGCGGTCAGATTCAGTCACATCCGCTCACTGCCCACAGCCATCCCCACACTGAGTCATCTGCCGGGGAGGCAGGAGCCACAGTGGGGGTTTGTCCACAAGGGGGAAGGCTAGACCCATGGAACAAGTCACTGAAATTAACGGACATGCTCATGCACGCTCACGTGCACGCAGGCCTCTAGCACCAAGGGGAGGGACAGCAGGGTCCAGCTGAGACACCGACTCCTCCAGGGGATGCTGAACTTCAGCTCATCATCTGCCTAAGCTCCGGGCAGCACCTGGGTGGGGCAGGTTGGGTTCAGCCATCTGACTTACCCATCACATCGGCCACAGAGAATGGGGAAGCTGGGGGCATAGGGTGTGGAGGCTCTGCCCGCAGAGAGGGATGCTCCCTCAGGTCTTTAAGGGAGGGAGCACTGAGGGGGGCCATACTGGGGACTCCACATAGAGCTGGGGTTCTCTCCTCAGCTCTTTGGTCTCGGGTGTCTGTCCCAGGTCCCCCAGTCTGAGGGGGCTTCTGACCCAGGACCCTGACCCTGGACATGATCTGGGTAGGCCCCTAATGGGATGGGAGGTACGCCCATACCTGTCCCCTGGCTCTGAGCCACCCGGGGCGGGCAGCGGCGCTCACAGGCCTCACGGGTCCCAAAACGGTTGGCATTCCCTCCGCAGCCACCATAGACAAAGGGGTGACAGGCCTCTATACCACCTGCCACAGCCCGATGATACCAGCGCAGGGTGTAGGCAGTACAGGAGCCCTCGTCCAGTGGAAGCGAGCAGGGGTCTGGGGCTGATGGAGGTCAGAGAGGTCAGCAGGGATGGGCTCTGTCTGCCCCTCCCCAAACCCCTCTGGGCCCAGCCCCCTTTCTCACCATCGCCATCCCAAGGAGCCTCAGGGTCCTGGTATTCCTCCACGGAATACTCAGAGTATTCGTACTCATCGTCCTCGGGAGGCACCTGGCCTGCACGCATGGTGGGGTGTGCTGTGAGCAGGGCCCCGGCAGGGCCAGGTTCATGCTGCCCAACCCTGGCCCTTGGATGGGGTGGGCAGCACTGGTCTCCCACGTGTACACAAGAGTGTTCCCTGCACGTGGACCCTACACGCGTGGTGTGGGCCCTGCACACATGAGCAGCCCCGTGTGTGTCTGTGATCCCACCCCACACGCCCCATGGCTCCAGCCGTCCTCACCTTCCTCCTCTGCATGGGAGACGCGGAGAACGGGCACGGCGTGGAGCTGGGGGCCAGCGGTGTCTGCACCATAACTAGGGAGGGGTCCTAGAGCCAGAAGCAGGGGCACAGGGCCCTGGGGTCAGCATGGTGGCCACCCCAGCCAAGCCCCTGCTTAGAGGACCCAGGTGATGGGCACAGCAGGGCCTGGGGTGAGGAAAGTTCCGGGAGCAGAAAATACCAGAAAACTACTCACGTGATCCAGATGTGATAAACTGGCCCTGGCAGGCTGGAGGGGTCAGAGAGGGGGCAGGGAGAGAGACAATAACAGAGCAGGAGACAAAGATGGAAAGAGGCAGGGAGAGAGACGCACACGGGGGCAGAGACATACAGAGGGGGACAGCAGGAGAGAGTGACAGGCAGGAGAGAGTGGCAGACAGGAGAGAGAGGAAGGGAAGCAGATGCAGAGAGAGAGAGAAAGAGAAAGAAAGGAAGGGGAGAAGCAGACAAAGGGCGAGAGTGAAGTTGGGAACAGGCCAACAAAGGGCAAGAGAGGGAGGGAGAGACAGCCAGTCAGGAGCCAGCAGGCACGGAGACAGAGGGAAAGCAGCCACAGAGAGAGGCGGAAGGAGACGAGCTTCACTCTCTGACGCCCCCCAGGGCCACCAGAGCCCTCCACCCAAAGCCTGGCTCCACATCAGGCCCTGAGGAACTGGCTCTGCTCACACCTTCACCCCCTCCACACGCCACCATCCTGGGCACCCAGGAACACTACGTGTCCCTCCACCTCTGCCTGGGTCTCCATTTGGGGAAGTCCTGTCAGCATGTCTGTCCTGAAACACCTGTGTGCTTTTTGTATCCATCTGTCTCCACCCATCTCCTTGACTGCTTGCCCCTTGGAAGTTCTGGGGATGCTGCCTGCCCCTGTCTAGGGGTACGGGGATGGAGAGGGGTGGTACCCAAGAGACTGTGGGCTGGGCCCCACTCACCACAATGCTGACTCATCTCCTGACGCACAAGGCCCCGAATGTCATCCTCCTAGGAGCCCAAGACCACAAGGGTCATGAAGAACCAATGGATCACAGAAGGCCAAAGGGTACATGATGCAGGGATCATGGAGGGACAGCGCTGAGTCAGGGTCCAGGGTTCAGGGGGTCAGGGGTTGGGTGCAGGAGGCAGAGCCCACAACCCCCATACCCCACACTCACTGTCAGTGCAGCTTCTCCCTTCTCACCGCGGGGCCCCGCAGGTCCTGGCCGCCCCTATGTGCAATGGATAGGACCAGGCTGTGACCTCTGATCTCACAGACACCAGAGGTCACCCCAACCTTTGACCCCAAGACCAGGAATCCCCACTCACCTGCTCCCCTCTCTCTCCAGGGGTTCCAGGGACCCCAGGGGCCCCCACCACACTCTCTCCAGGGGGACCTCGTTCACCCTGTCAGACAGGACCAAGTAAGCAGGGTCAGAGGCAGTGGGCGTCAGAAGTAGGACAAATTGGGATCATAAGTTCAGAGGTTGGGGCAAAGATATTGGGGGAATGGGTTGCAGAGCCAGAGGTCAATGAGGTGTGAAGGGTCAGTGAGGCTCAGGGGTCTGGAGTCAGTCAGGGCCCCTCACCTTCTGGCCCTGAAGTCCTTCAGGGCCTTTGGGACCAATACTGCCAGGTGGCCCGGGGGGACCACTAGAGCCATCACTGCCCCTGGGACCTGGGAAGCCCCCAATTCCTGGAGGCCCCTGAGGAGAGATAGGTCAGAGTCAGTGATGAGAGCTTCCAAAGATGGACCCACTTCCAGAGAGTACAATCTCCTCAATTCACCATGACCTTAGCCTCAACTTACCCGCTCCCCTTTCTCGCCCTGGTCACCCTTGGGTCCTGGCTGCCCATCAAAACCGCGGTCGCCCTGGGAACAGAAAGAAGCATGAGAGTCCCTCTGCCTTGGCCTACCTCAGCTCAACCCCCATAAGCCCCCAGGCCCAATGGCCATAACCTCAAGTACCTGTGGCCCTACCAGCCGGAGACCCTCAATCTGCCATGATACCCATGACCCTGACCCCACTGTGATGCCCCTTGCCCTGACTCCACCTATTTCCCCTACACTGACACTCCAACCTCCCCACTGACCTCCACCCACCGTAACCCCTCAGCCCTGAGGCATGTGCTGCTCCACCTCCCATCCCTTAATCCTAAATGTGCATTGTGGGGACTTCCCTGCCAGTCCAGTGGTTAAGACTCCACGCTTCGGAATTTCCCTGGTGGTCCAGTGGTAAAGGATCTGCCTTACGATGCAAGGGACGTGGGTTTGATCCCTGGTCAGGGAACTAAGATCCCACATGCTGCGGGGCAACTAAGCCCACGAGCCACAACTACTGAGCTTGCGCGCCTCAACTAGAGAGACTGCATGCCACAAACTACAGAGCCCACGCGCTCTGGAACCCGTGCGCCACAACTACAGAGCCCACGTGCCCTGGAGCCTGCGTGCCACAACTAGAGAAGAGAAAACCCGCATGCCGCAGCTAGAGAGAAGCCCGTGCGCCGCAACATAGAGCCCGCACACTGCAACGAAAGATCCCGCATGCCTCAATGAAGATCCCACGTGCCGCAACTAAGACCCAACGCAGCCAAAGAGAAATAAAAATAAAATAAATAAATAATAACTCAATCTTAAAAGAAAAAAAAAAAAAGACTCTGCGCTGCCACGGAGGGGGCACGGATTCAATCCCTGGTCGGAGAACTAAGATCCCGCATGCCACACAGTGCGGCCAAAGAAAAAAAAAAAAGCACATTGTGACCCCAACCCACCCTGAAACCTTAAGACCAGCCCCACTCCACGTCCCAATGTCCCAACCTTTCACGACCCAAAACCTTCCTTGACCCAAAACCTTCACGACCCAACCATGCCCTTCCCTGCCCAATCCCAAACCCCCGATGTCCACTGTTGAGAGAGACCCCATACCTTGGGACCGATCAGGCCCTCCTTCCCAGGGGCCCCTGACTGGCCTGGAACACCTGGCTCCCCCTGGAGAAGAGAAGACATTAGCCAGGCCCTGGTCCACCCATCCACTCCTCATTCTGGGGGTGCCCCACTCTCACCAACTCTCCTTTGCGTCCTGCCAGCCCTGGGCGGCCTAGGGCACCAGCTTCTCCCTGCAGGGATCAGGTGGAGGGATCAGCCTTAGGGCCCAGGCCTCACAACCCCCCACATCCCCACGCATATGCCCCATCACCCCTGTACCTTATCTCCCTTCTCTCCATCAAGGCCACAGGCTCCCTTAAGCCCCCGTTCGCCCTGCGGGAGAAAAGAAGTGAAAAATGACTTCCAGATACCTCACCCTGTAACCCCTTGACCCTGAAACTACTCTCCAAACTGGCCTTAGATACTCCAACCTCTGACCTTCCAACCTCTAACCTAACACCTCACATTCAACCCCGGATACCCCCACATCTGACCCCAGATACCTGACCTCTGACCCCAGATACCTCACCCTCCAACATCAGGTTCTCCTGATTAGGGTGAAAAAAACAGTCCCCTTCCCACCTTGAGGCCCCGGGGACCCATGAAGCCAACATCTCCTTTGTCTCCTCGGACACCAGGGGCTCCATCTTTTCCTCGGGATCCCTGGGGGGAAAGGGGTCAATGTGAGGCCAGGGGAGGTCAGTGAGGGATCAGAGGGAATCACTTTGGATGTAATGGACAGGGAACACCATAGGGGTGAGAATCATCATTAGGGGCCAGAGCCACTGGAAGGGCAGGGTTTTCCATGGGGATGAGGGCCACCATGGGCAGGGGTCACTATGTGGGTGGAACCATCATGGGGGCTACTGTGAAGGTAGGGGGGTGCCTGGACAACATGAGAGCACTGGTTCACTGTAAGGTCAAAGGCCACTACATGGGCACGGGGGCATCTTACCGGCTCACCAGGGATCCCTGCAGCACCAGGCTCACCCTGTGGGAAACACAGATGGGGGAGGGCAGCCCTTCAGTGTGACTGTCCCCTATGCTGGCCTGTCTGCTGCACATGCAGCCACTCGGTGACTGCAGCCAGGGCCCAGGCTGCACAAGGAGCCCGTGTGAGCACATATGGGGCCAACAGCAAGGGAGGCAGGAAACCCTCCAATGCTCAGAGGACACCCCTGGGACAGGGGTGTGTGATGCATGGCTCTGGGTCTGTACCTGGGGCTGGACTTGCCTTGGGTCCTGTGAGTCCACGCACCCCCAGCAACCCGGCTGAGCCCTTGTCTCCAGGCTGTCCCTTGGCGCCCTGTGGGAGTGACCAGGAGAGGGACACAATCAGGACCAGACCAGGCTGCATGCTCAGAGAATGACTGGAACCTGCTGGCTGGGGCGGAGCTGGCCAGTGCTGCTCCCACGCACTTCCCCACGGCCCCTTCCCTTCCAGCCCACGCCCCAGCAGGGTGGAGCTGGGGACTGTGGCTTGTGGGGTGGCTCATTTCTCACCCCAGGACCCCCAGATTCCTGCCACTCCTCTTACCACTGGGCCCCTACCCTTACCCCTACCTGGAGTACCCCTAACAGCCAAGGACCCCCCTTCCCATTCCCACAGGCACTCTCATAGAGCCACAGGCCACAGACTCCCCTTCTCACCTCATATCCAGGCCCTTGAGCCCCTCCCATAGAGCCCTCAAGCTCTCAGCTACCCCACAGAGTTGCTACAGCTGACAGAACCCCCTCCCCTCTGACGCCCAGAAAGCCCCCTCCCATCCTCCCCTCCTGTCCTCACAGACCCTCCATGGAGCCCCCCAGCCTGTAGGACCCCCCTCCTCACCCTGTATAGAATATCCCAACCTCATCCCCATACCTTTTCTCCAGCATCCCCACTGTCTCCCCGAGGTCCTTTGTCACCATCTATGCCCCGAGGCCCTCGTTCACCCTGGGTCAGGGTCAGAAATCAGGGTCAGGGGCTAAAAGTCCCTTACCCTCTGAGGGTTTCAGCTCTCAGATCCCCTGGCCCAGCCCACACAGAAGCCCCTCTCACACCCATCTGCACATGGACCAGACCCACTCACCATGTCCCCCTTGGCACCCTGTGGCCCCGGAGGCCCCATAATCACAGCTGAGTCACCCTGAGTGGACAGGGGGCAGTCAGAGGAGTCAGGGGCACCCTTAGTCCCCTGCCCTCCCCCATGCGCACACTCACCTTGTCACCCTTTAGCCCTGAGGTTCCAGTGTCACCCTATTGGGTGGAAGAGTGTGAGTCTCACCCAAATAGAGAAGTCCCAAATCCTGAGTTGCAAGATCCATCCCCACCCACACTGACCCCAGGGGCCTCTTCCCCATATCCTTACCTTCTCCCCACGCTCCCCCCGGCTGCCTGGGGGACCCTGTATGAGAGAAGAAAATGGTGAGCTAAGGGAATTTGTGGGGACTACTGGGGAGATAGCTCAGGGGGCAGGGGAGGACTGGGGTGCCCGGGGGAATGGGGGAGACAAAGGACCAGAGAGTAGCCAAGGAGAACCAGAGGGCTGCAGAAGGCTGCAGAGTGTCACAAGGGCACAGAGGGCACAGGCAGGGGACTGAGTCACATCACTGGCTCTTTCCCCAGGGGGACCCACCACGAGTCCTCGGGGTCCCTCCAGGCCGGGGCGGCCATCTTCACCCTGGATGGTGACAATAGATTCAGTGACTCGGTAAGTTGGAAATCAGAGGCGAGAGCTGTGATGAAGGGAGTCCCAGGGTGGCTCCCTGGAATGGCCATGGCTGCAGAGCAGGACATACGCACCCGGACACCTGGCTCCCCACGCTCGCCTCGGGCCCCAGGCGGCCCTGCTCCAGGGTCTCCCTGGAGATCAATAGGACACCAGGGATCAGTGAGGGGAATTGGTGGAGGACAGAGGGTCATGGGAGGTCGGTGGAGGTTGGAGGGAGTGACAGGGGTCAGTGGAGATTGGAGGAGGTGACAGGGGTCAGTGGAGATTAGAGGGGGTGACAGGGGTTAGTGGAAGCTGGAGGGGGTGGCAGGGGTGAAAGAGAGAGCCAGCAGCATTGTCCCATCTACCTTGTCTCCTTTGAGTCCAGGGGCCCCAGGTGCTCCCTGTGGGCAGAGTGAGGTGAGGCTTCTGTGCCCCTCAAAAGCACACACACATCTAGCCACACAGTGTGCCATAGTCCCCAGCCTAAGTCCCCACATGGACAGACTCCAACACACAGCAATCAGAGACATGGGGCGTTGGGGCACTTCTACTCACCGCTAACCCAAGGGGTCCAGGTGGCCCCAAGGGACCTGGGGCTCCCTCTCTCCCTGGGGGGCCTGCCAGACCCTACAGTGAAAATGAGGCGAGAGGCAAAGGGTGACTTGGGAACCTTCCTCCCGTGCTATCCCCCCAAGACCAGGAGCCCCCTCGGCAGGGTTGGGCCCCCTTCTCCTCCTCACCCAGTACCAGATTCAGAGGTCCTGAAGTCACCGAGTCCCCACATGCAGCCCTTAGCGCCCTTACCCGCTCTCCACTGGGGCCCGGCTGACCCATCTCTCCTCGAGGGCCTGTCTGACCGGGGAACCCCGCAATACCAGGAGCACCAGGGGTGCCAGGGGGGCCCAAGTCTCCCTGGAACAAAAATAGCAAAGGGAGGAATGGCTCCAGCAGGACCCCTTCCCAGGACTAGCCCCAGAATACCCTCTTCCTCCCACCTCCAGGCCCCCCACCCCACCTGCTGCCCCCACTACTAGTGATGGGGCATTGTTTTACCTTTAGACCTGGAGGACCAATTGGCCCAGGGGGCCCCTGGACCCCAACTCCTGGGTCACCCTTCAAGGGAAAGAAGAGTCAGATCAGGCTCAGGGAGTCTCAGGACCATGACCCCCAGCAGGGATGCTTTAGGGCACACATACCTTGTGACCTTTGAGTCCTGGAGCCCCTTTCTGACCCTAAAAAAAACAAAGTAAACAGCATTTGAGAGTAGGAACATGAACCCAGAGCTCAGGTATGGCCCCAAAACATTCCCAGGGGAGCCCAGAGGTGACCACAGCCATTTGGGACCGAGGATGTGAGTGCAGGTACATGGGAGTGCAGACAGGAGCAGGAACTCAGACATGTCCCATCCCAGGGAGCTTAGACATGACCGCAGGCATGAGCTCAGATACGGGAGCGCAGACAGGGTGGGGAAAGGGGCAGCACCAATACATGGCGAAGGAGAGGCCCACAAGAACTCCCATGCGTCCTGAGACCTGGGAGATCAGACAGGAGCACACGTGCTCAGACACAGGGGGGAACAGGCACGTGGAAGCCAGGAGGCGTGACCCCCGCACGCTCCCAGAGCAGGACCCTGAATGCTGGAATGTTCAGCCAGGCTCGGGTTCAGATGTGCCCAGGCCCAGGAACGGTGCCTCACATCCACAACTGCACTCCTCAACCCAGACTCAGACTCGCCCAGACCCCAGACTCACATCTTCACCAGGATCTCCAGGCTCCCCGGCACGGCCGGCTTCACCCTGCATAGAAAGGGTGGTGAGGGTGTCTAGCCACCCAACCGTACCCCTCCCTGCCCAATGCACAGGCCCTGGGGCCAGGCCCACCTCACCTTTTCGCCTCGCGGCCCCGGCAGTCCTCGGTCACCTTTGGCTCCCTGTGGATACAGGGGTCAGGAGGACACATGGGTGTCAAGGGCACAGACAGCTGAGACTCAAAGAGGGAGCATGAGGCCCGGACCACGTAGGGCATATTATGGAAGGTGAGGGTCACGGGGGTGGAGGAACTATGCTGTGGAGGTTCCACACTCACCGGCTCTCCCACCAGGTCTCCAGCAAGGCCTCCAGGGGCGCCCTGATGAGGGAAAGGGGTCAGTGGGGTTCCTCAGCCCCTAACCCTTGTCCCCCCCAAACCGGGGCCTCCCACACACTCACCTTCTCTCCCTTTGCTCCAGGGGGCCCGACCACAGCCTGCAGGGAACTCCTGGTGAGTTACCTCGCCTCCTGCCACCTCCCCATCCCCACCCCGCTGTCCATATGGAAGGGACAAACTAGGCTTGGAGGTGAGGCAGAGGAGCAGATGCAGAAGGTGGGGGTCAGGATCAAAGATCACCTGTCCAGGGGTGCCCATGGGTCCAGGCTCTCCTTTAGGTCCGACAGGGCCAGGCAGACCTGGTGACCCCTATGGCAGAACGGCAGGTGGAACTCAGTGCCTCTCCACCCCCTGCCCCTGCTGCCCAGCCCTCCTCTTCCTCCAGGCACACGGCTGGCACAGGTCCCATCACATGCCCACAGCGAGCTCCCCTCAGAACACACACCGGCACGCCAGGGGCTCCTCTGTCTCCGTCCTTCCCACTGGCACCATCACGACCTGGCACTCCCGGCTTCCCCGTCTCCCCCTGAGAAGGGAGAGCTCTGTCAGGGGCCTGTCCCCTGACTCCTGACCCGCGGAGTCCAGCCCTGATTCCCAGGACTCACCACTTGTCCAGGCAAACCTGGTGCCCCCTGAGGACCCTGAAGGAAACAAGTCAGATGTGAGAGGGACATGGAGAGCACGGGACCCAGAGGGCAGGGCCATGCTATCCCTGCAGGGGCCTCACTCACCACAAGGCCTGACGTGCCAGGGGGGCCAGGAAGTCCCACAGCTCCAGTGGGTCCAGGCAGGCCCTGGAGGAAGAAAAAGTTCAGGGCAGTGCCAACCCCACCCAGCTCCCTGTGACTAACCCATGGGCTGGGTCACTCACCCGTCCTGGTGGTCCTGTCTCTCCGGGCTCCCCCTGCCAAAACCCCAGAGACTGCATGACCCCACAGATGAACGAGAGGCCCTTCAGCTCCCATCCACAAGCAAAGCCCACATGGACGGGGCACCTTGGTGCTCAGTCGCATTACAGGGCAGTGACATTCCCAGAGGTTGGCAGATGTTATCCTGGTGCAGACAGGCTGCTCCAAGCCACCACCTCCTTCCAGCCACACACCCATACATGCCTATACTCACCTTCAGGCCAGAAGGTCCCTGGGGTCCCGCAGGGCCAGCAAGACCCTAGAAAAGAGTATCAAGGGCAGGAAACTGGGGTCAGAGTCATCCACCTGGACTCATGGACTAACACAAACAAGTTATCCAACTGAGTCATCAGTGGGGACCAATGCCTGTCCCACCCCCACCAGGCAGTGCTTCCCCATCACTCACCGGGGCACCGGGTGGTCCAGGGTCTCCATGGCCACCCTGTTGGAGAGAGAAAGAGCCAGATGAGTGGGAGCCAATCCCACCCTCCCAGGGAAACTGAGGCAGTACTGCCCATTGTAGGGGTTGCCCACTGTAGGATGGGAACAGGAGGGAGCAGGATTCTGGGGTACTCACCATTGGGCCAGGGGCCCCCCTCGGACCTTGCAGACCCTGGATAGAGAAGGGGGCTGCTGAGCCTCAGTCTGGCCTCACTTGGGCCTGTTCCTGCCCTCTGGAGACCTTTGCCTGGGGGCCCCACTTCTGCACCTCCACCCCTCCCAGGCATAAATCACCCCGTACCCACAGACTGCCCTACATGGACAATACACATGGGCCTGTACGCATACACAGCCATCATGCATCTGCACTCAGACCTGGGCACCCAGTCACCACACCCCGGCACTGGTCACTGGTGACATGTGCATACGGCAGCCAGCACACAGCAAAGGGTAGCTGTTCCCCAGAATGTCGGCCAGGCTGTTCCTGCCATCACTCACCGGCTTCCCCTCAGGCCCAGCCACACCACGCTCTCCTGGCAGACCCTAGAGAGAACACGTTTAAGGCCACACTGTCCTCGTTCCCCATCCCAGCTTCCCCCTAGACAGTCCCAGGCAGAGCAGACTCCAGAGCGGACAACACAAGTGAGAGCCGTGTACTTGTACACACACGGCCCGTGGGGCAAGGACTCACCGGGTTGCCATTTTGACCCCTCTGTCCAGGCTCTCCCCAGTCTCCCTTGATGCCTGGCTCACCCTGCAAGCAGAGTGTCATGCCCTGAGCCCCCATCACTGCCAGGTGCCCACAGACATGCCACCCCGGCATGCCCTCCCGCAGGGGAGGGGAAACATGGTGGGGGGAGGCCTTACCCTGTCTCCTTTGGGGCCTCGGTTGCCGTCACTGCCTGGCTCCCCCTGTGTGGATGACATGTCAAGCCAGGCGCTGGCGCCATGGCAAGGGTGGCCCCCAGGTTGATCCCACACACTGACCTTAGCACCCTTGAGTCCAGGGGGTCCTGGTTCTCTAGAGAGTCCAGAACCTGGCTCATCCATGGCCACCTACAAGCACAAGGTCACAGTGGAGAGATGTGTCTGTCACAGAGGCATGGAGGGGTCATCCCAGATCACAGGGTGCCAGAGGGTTGTAGGGTCAGAGTCACCACATGGAATTTCTGGGGCTCAAGCCAATGGTGGCCTCTTGGTGACAGCAGTCACAGGTTTGGGCAGAGCTGGGGTGATCACCTTGGGGCCAGGGGGGCCAGGGGGTCCAGGGAGGCCAGGAGGGCCGTCTCTGCCCTGCAGAAAAGAAGGAAATGGGTGGCCACCCCAACACAGCCCATAGGCAGTCCCGCCCGGTAAAGCCCCTGCCAGCTCACCTGTTCTCCACGTTCTCCTTTCTCTCCCCGTTCTCCCTGAAGTGCAAATCGCAAGGTGGGGGCTATGCCCGTGGGGAGTCAAGCTCCTCCTGAGCCCACCTCCCCGGCCGTCCCAGCCAGGCTCACCCTCTCTCCTGGTCTCCCTGCCTCTCCCACACTCCCAGCCGGGCCTGGGAGCCCAGGGATACCAGGCTTTCCAGGTTCCCCAGCAAGGCCAGGAGGTCCAGGGGGGCCCCTCTCCCCAAGGGCCAGGCCAGGTGGCCCCTGAGGGCCAGGGTCTCCACGATCTCCCTTCGGCCCGCGTTCTCCAGAAAAGCCAGTGGGGCCCTAGAGGAACAGAAGAGTAAATGCTGGTGTCAAGCACACCGTCCACAGGACATGCCCCCCTGAGCAGCCAACACACACCTCCTTGCCTGGGGGGCCCCGCTCTCCTGGGTCCCCCTTGGGGCCACGACGCCGTTCAGGCACAGGCAGGAAGCTGCCAGAGCTCTCTTCCCAGCTCTCCACGATCTCCCGCAGGGCAGACGTCTGAGTGACAGTGAGGGGTCAGAAGAGCAGGGCCATTACTGAAGCCTCCCACGCCCTGGCCTGGCCCCGCGGGCATTACTTTTCCCATGGGGTTCCCACCAGCCCCCATGCCCAGCCCCCAAACAACCTACCTTGATGCCAATATTTTCCAGCAACCGCTCCACATTCTGGGGACACAAACTGGGTGAGGGGCTGCCCAAAGAGGAGAAGGCCCCACACTGCCCCCCAAAACAGCCTCCATACCCTCTTCCCCAGGCCTCTTGCCCAGAGGACCCTTTAGCCCTTGGTTGAGGTGGCTCGAGGTCACTGGAAGCCCCTCCCTGACATGTCCCCACTGCCCAGGTTCCCCTCAGTGTAGGCTACAGGAATCCCAACAGGGCAGGGGGCTGAGCACACAGCACAGCTCCAGTGGGGCCTCACGGCAAGCAGAAGGGGACAGAGGTGGCCGCTACAGGCGTGCACATAACAGTCAAGGGCCAGGTTCCAGGCTTCACTCACCGCCGTGCTCCCAGGCTCTCCTCTCAGGCCACGCTCTCCTGGGAGGCCCTGGAGACACCAAGAGACAAGCTGCTGGACCCAGCTTGGGGTTGGGGCTGGGGGCGTGTGCGCGCATGCGCAGGTGCTATGGCTACCGGGGCAAGTGAAAAAGATGGGGGCCTCACCTGTTCCCCTTTAGGTCCAGTCTCCCCACGGTCACCCTGAGAAAAAGAATGATCAGTGGGGAAAATGCCCTCACTCTGGGCAGCCCCTGACCATACCTCCCACCCAGCATCTGCACACTCACCTTGGAGCCCGAACCTCCCGGAACACCAGGGAAACCCTGAGATATGTCAGAATACAAAGAAGTCACACAGGATCATGGCCTCCCAGGGTGACAACATAATGGCCCCTGTTGCTCCCAAGTCCTGGAACTACCCTGGACACTCACCTGGCCAGGAGGGCCGATCTGCCCTGGGAGGCCCGGGGGGCCCTGGAGTCCAGGGCTACCAGGAGCTCCTCGCTCACCCTTGGGGCCATCATGACCCTGTGGAGGATGCAGCCAGCATCAGGACCCTGAGACCCCAGAAAGGAGTGGAGCCACATATTACAGGGTCAGGGTCAGGGGTCAGAGGTTGCAGAAGACTCCAACACTCACTTCTCTCCCAGGAGCGCCCGAATTTCCCTTCTCTCCCTAAGGAAGACAAGGGCGCTTCAGACATGGCCCCAATCTGAGCCAGAGCAGACTCCAAGTGAGGGGACTCACCTTCCTCCCATCTTCTCCAGGGTGCCCAGGTCCTCCCTGCGGACAGAGGACTCACATCAGACCCAAAAGAATTAAGAATTAAGAATTGTCTGTGTGTCTTGGTATCTGTCTGCAAGTCCTGTGTCTACCTCACTATGTGTGGCCGTATGTATACAAGTGACTGTGGATACAAGTGCATATGTCGGTCTGTCCCCACATGTATCACACGTCAGAGCCTTGGATGTGTGTCTCACCACACCTCCACAGAGGTACACGTGCAGCCCTGGGGCCAAGTCATAGCACGTGTATGGGTGGAAGTGTTTGTGTGTCAACATGTCTTCAGTATCCCTGAATAGGGGCTTCACACCTGTGTGTTGGCACCTCTCCATCTGTGTCTGAGGCTCTTTGCCTGTGCCCGTGGCTGTGGTTATATTAGGTTGTGTTGGCCCATCCAGGCACAGGTCGGCATGTCGACTTAACTCACTGTGTCTGTGAGGCTGCCTGTGTGTGCACATGGACGTGTGCTTCAGGATGTATCTGTATGTGTGGGCTACGTACTCGGGTGTTGGCACATGTCAGCATGTGTCTGTGTGTGTGCCCCATGTGTATGGCACATCTGGGCCATGTCCATGTGCTAGCATTTTTTGGAGGTTTCACTGTGTCTACCCTGGACACTCACGTTTTTCCCATTCAGGCCAGGCTTGCCATCCTCGCCTGGCTTTCCCTGTGGGAACAGATCATTGGTCAGAAGTCAGGGTTGGGGTGAGGGCAGTAAGGGGGCAAAAGGGTACCAGGAGGGGACTTCCCTGGTGGCACAGTGGATAAGACTCTGAGCTCCCAATGCAGGGGGCCTGGGTTTGATCCCTGGTCAGAGAACTAGATCCCACATGCCTGCCACAACTAAGGAGCCCGCCTGCTGCAACGAAGACCCCGTGCAACCAAATAAATAAATAATTTTTTTTTTTTTTTTAATAAAAGGGTACCATGAAAGTGGGACTCACCGGTGCTCCAAGGGGACCAGAGGGGCCAGGGGGGCCCTGTTCTCCTCGAAGGCCAGGAAGTCCCTGGAAAAAGTCTTTGCTAAGATTGAGAAGGCCACTGATACATCTCTTGGGGCACATCCATGGACTTGGAGAACCCCACTAAGAACTTCCTCCAGTGTAGAGTCCCCCCAGAATTGGGAGGAGCCATGGAGGTCCCGAGGCTGAGACCCGACAGGGTAGGGGGCCCCTGCTGAAACTCCCAAGGGAAGAACCCTCAGGATTTGGGGGTCCTACTGTAGCACCCAAGGCAGAGACGGTCAGAAAGCAGGACTCTGCTCAAACCTGCCTGCCAGGGACTGGGACCCTCCCAAGGACAGGGCTGGACCAACTCCCCCTACTCCCGCTGATACTGTGACTATGAAGACCGGGCTACACAGTTCATGCTGGACCCCTGAGCTGCCCTCCACCCTAATATCTCCCCATACTTACGTCTCTCCCTGGGTCCCCAGCCTTGCCTATAGCACCCTGAGGAGAGACTCAAGTCAGGGAGTCCGCAGTGGTCATGGGGTCAGGGGCACTGCCCACTGACAGGGCCACTAGCTCCTGTGAACCCAAGGCCTGTCAGGCAGTAACATCCCCCACCCAGGCAGGGTACTAGGAGAAGACACAGATAACCCATCTGGCCCCAGAGTTCATCAAGACCCAGAAGACTCCAGTGAGTCTGGAGCCATACAAAGGGGCAAGGGAAGGGGCGTGACCAGGCAGTGACCACCACGACTCACAGGCAGCCCAGGGGGACCAGGGGTTCCTGGTTTCCCATCCAGTCCACTGCGGCCATCCAGGCCAGGGGGGCCCCGGTCACCCTGAGGAGAACAGAGTGGTAAGAGGCCTCGAAGGATGAGACGGATCTGAGAGCCCAGGCTCACAGTCGGAAAACCTCCATGCCCTCTCACCTTTTCTCCTGCTGGGCCTCGAACACCTGGGTCCCCCTGAAGGGAACAAGGTCAGTGAGAGGTGAGGGCACAATGGGAACTTAGGCTGATGGGGCAAAGTGTGTCACTCACCTGTGGGCCGGGGGGCCCCCGAAGTCCACTGATGCCCTGAGGACAGGGGGAGGAAGAAATCAGAGCAGGCTTTCCCAGGCCCGTACGTTCCCACGGGATAAGCCACACTCACTCTCTCCCCAGAAGCTCCAGGGGGGCCGGGGTCACCCTTGGGTCCTCGAGGACCCTCCTGTCCACGGTCCCCAGACTCTCCCTATGGTAGAGACAAACGTGTTGAGGGAATAGCACTAGGGCCACAGGCATGCCCGAGGCAGAGCCTGTCATGGGGGTGCTGGGATGCTTTCTTATGCTCACAGCTTCACTCCACCCACGGAACATGATACCTTCTCTCTGACTCCAAGTCCAGTGTCCACCTGTGGGGTGAATGGCCAGTGAGAAGAATAGTTCAAGTAGGGGAAGAGGAGTTGGTGAGGATCAATGAAGACATCAGGGGGCAGTGGGGGAAGTGGGAGTCAGTGGAAGGGATGAAGGGACACGGTGTGGGGCCAACAGGGGCAGGTGAGGGAGATGACAGAGAATCAGACCCAGTCAACCCTTACCAGCCGTCCAGGGGGTCCTGGGGGACCCTAGGAAAGGAAAGAATTGTAGTCAACAGGAGCCCTGCGGCCCCACGGTATGGCTCAGGTTTGCCTCAAGCTCAGCTCTGCTCCCAGATTCCCTGCACCCCAGTGCCAAACCCCAGAAGCCAGGTCAGGCCTGCAGGTGGCCACCAGGGCTCCCGACCTTGACCTCCAGGCCCTTAATGGAGGTGCTGACCAGACTGAGCACCGGAACCCTGTGTCCCTCCCGAGCCCAGAACACCAGCACTACTCACTGGCTCCCCACGGTCACCCTTGGGTCCAGATGGTCCAGGGCTTCCCTGCAGAAAGTCAGAGGGTCAGGGTCAGTGAGGAGAGGCAGCAGTTTGGGGGAGCTTTGGAAACACCTTAAGGATTCATGGGGATCCTGGTGGCCTTTGGGGGTTGTGATGAAGGGGTCAAAGGAAATGAGGATTGTGAGGGTTTAGCACTGCAGGGTCGGGGTGGCAGGGTCAGAGGCTGGGAGTTGGATGGTTGGAGATTGAAGCTGAGGTTAGAGTTCAGGGGTCAGAGGTCAGGACTCACATTTCGTCCATCCTCTCCAGGATCTCCCTGGTCTCCCTTCTCACCCACAGGCCCCCGAGTTCCAGGTGCCCCCTGAGAAGAGCAGCTGGTGTGAGACAGACCCTCCCAGCATTTTGCAGATTCCCCCATGACCCCCATACTGCCCCCATTCTCCATCATCCTGAAAACCATGTCAGAGTTTCCCATCACCACATGCCTCCCTCCAGACTCTCCCATCGCCCTTTCTCCCCTCAGAGTTTCCCACAGCTTCATGCCCACCTCCTATAAGTTCTCTCATCACCCCCCTTACTTCTCCCCGCAAAGCCTCACCCGAAGGCCACGCTCGCCAGCTTTTCCAGGCAAACCTGGTTCACCCTGGTGGTGGAGAGAACACCACATCAAACAGGTGAGTTAGGCTCAAACTAACTCAGGGAGTGGCGACAGAGAAGGGCCTGGGAACCAACTGGACCAGAGGCAGGGGGGTGGACTGGATAACCTGGTAGAGCCCCAGCCCGCCAGGGGTCACAGTTCAAGGGTAAAGGATCAGAAACCACAGTGGGAAGGAATCTCACCGGGGGACCCTCGTCACCTTTCTCTCCAACTTCACCCTGTGAGACATGAGAGTCAGCCTTGGTCCCCAAACCCCCAGGGAGGCCAGCAGTACCCTACTCCCCATCCCCCAGCACTCCCCCAGTCCAGTCCTCTTACATCTCGTCCTCGGGGGCCGATGGGTCCTGGGGAACCAGGACGCCCAGGGTCTCCCGTCTCTCCGGGAGGCCCTGAGTCACCCTGTGGAGGAGGCAAGAGTGATGCAGCACGTATAGCCAGCCCTTGAGGGGAGGTGACCCCAGAAACCTTGATGCTACCCAAGGTCACAGGCACTCACCGGGGGTCCTGCTCTGCCAGTGAGGCCAATGGGACCCTGCAGGGCATGGGGAGGGAGGTAGGACTTAGTTGGGGCTCCCAGGCACCACTTCATCTCCTTCTGTCACACTCCCCATCCCCACATTTACTCACCCGGACTCCAGGGTCTCCCTTGGGGCCAGGGTCCCCAGGAATAACCAAGCCAGGTGGGCCCTGGGGGAGGAAGGATCAGAGGTCAGGGGACACAACCGTCACCTGCCCTAACCCCTAAACACTTCCCCACACTTACCCGTTCCCCTTTGACTCCAGTAGCTCCTTTGGGCCCAGAGAGCCCTACGTCTCCCTGGAGGTGACAAAGACCATCAGCATCAGCCACAGGCTCCATGAACCCCACCACCCAGCGACCATGCCACAACTGTCATGACTTCCGGGCCTCCAGGAAGACCCAGAGGCAGGCCCTATGACCTTGATCTCAACCCTGTAACAGCTTCCCTTCACTCTTACCAGACTTACCTTCTCTCCTTTAGCTCCAGCACCCCCAGGTCCCTGAAAACAAACAGGACGGACACGGCTTGGCCCTGCCTAGGGATCACACTACTACAGCCTTGGTTGGAGTTGGGGTTATATACAATCAGAAGTCTCTGCCCAGAGGTCACAGGGTCACCACTGGGAGCAGGGCAGGGGTTACACAGGGCTCACGACCTGTATGGTGGTCATGGGGTCACAGGATCACAGCCAGGAGTCGGAAGGCATGTTACAGCATTAGAGTCACAGAGCTCTGAGCCAGTCCAGGGTCCCAAGGTTATGGGGTCATAGCCTGGAACGCTGGTTTCCAGGCGGGTCACACTGCTCAAGGGCCTGTGCAGTGATCGGAAACACACCCTCCCTTCACTCACCACTGCGGGGTCCCCAGGGCGGCCAGGCTCCCCCTGTAGAGAAAGGATAGGGACAGGGATGGGTCAGGGACCCACCTAGGAACTCAAGGCCCCAGTATCCCACCTGCCACAATCCCTGGTATCGGGGGCACTTGACTCCCAGCCCATGACCCACCTTCTCTCCTCGGCGGCCAGTGGGTCCTGGTGGCCCCTGCACATGGAGAAAGCATGAGCCCAGGATGGGGAGGAACACATGAAAGCCCTACTCCTGATCCCACAGTCACATACTTACTTCAGGACCCTCAAGTCCAGGACGTCCAGCAACTCCTGGTGGACCCTGGGGAAGAGGAGCAGAAATGCTGACCCAGGTGGGTGGGGGCAGAGGGATTATGGCAGATAAGGGCTAGAGGTTCAGGATGGGGGTCACAGAAGATCAGGATTTAGGTCAGCAGGGGTCAAACTCGGCAGGAAGACAGAGACAAGGTCAGTGGAAGTCAAGGTCAGTTCAGTAGGGTCAGAAAGCTAAAAGCGGGTCCCTGGGGTTGAGGGTTAGAGCCTGCATCAGCAGAGATGAGGAGTCATGTGAGGAGGGGTGGAGGGCCAGGGGCAGTGGAGATCAAGGGCAAGAAGTCAGTACCAGGAGGGGTACAGAGCCAAGGTCTGCTGGCACCGGCAGTGGGGTCAGTGGGCTTACCTGTGGTCCTGCTGGGCCAGGGGATCCACGTTCGCCCTGATGGAGCAGAATGGGTCAGAGCTGAGTCTGGCCCCAGATCCTCCGGGGCCCTGAGAGCCCCCCAGGCTGCACTTACCTTTTCTCCAGTCTCACCCATGGCCCCTGTTAGTCCTCGGTCACCCTGAGGGGAGAGAGATAGGAGAGGGGCCTTTACTGTCGAACCCCAGACAAAGTGTCTCAAACTCCAATCATCTGTCTCTGAAATCACAGCCTCTGACCTGGGGAGAACCCTTATCTCTTGATCCTCCTGCCTCCCCTAATCCTATAGGGGTCCCAGTGTGTCACCTCTCATACCTGACCCCTCACAAAATGGCACTTACTTTGGGGCCAGTGTCTCCAGGAAGTCCCCGTAGGCCCTGAAAGGGGTTCAGAGATTTGGGTTTGGGAATAAGGATGGAGTAGAGGGTTGATGGCTGAGGGTGGGGGCTGGAGCTATGCCCACCACGCTCAGAATCCCTGGCCTCCACACTTACCGGCTCACCCGGGGTCCCAGGTTGTCCTGGGAGGCCTGGGGCTCCATCTTCACAGTCACCCTGAAGGAGAAACAGGTGGGTAGAAGACCCTGCTCCCAACACCCAGAGGCCTCACCCCAGAACTGGGACACCAAGAGGTCAGGTCTCCCACCTTTTCTCCTTTTTCTCCAGGGGGGCCAACTGAGCCTTGGGGTCCACGGCTTCCAGGAAGACCCTAGGAGGAAATGAGTAAAAATGTGAGCCCCAAACTGAGGTCCAGCACCCACCCACTGCCCCAGCAGAGCCCCCAGCTCCTCTATCCACACCCCAGAGCATGGCCCACAGGGTCCCCAGCAGAGCCTCAAGGCTCCCTCACCGGCAGCCCAGGCTCCCCTAAAGCAACGCTGCCGTCACCTGGTCCAGGGGGGCCCTGGGAAAGAACAACAGGTCAGGGGATGGCCGGGGGGAATCAGACTCCAAGCCACCCCCAGCATAACTTGCCCCTCACTTACCCGCTCCCCACGATCACCTTTCTCACCCTGGAAGAGAGATCATGACACATGACCCTGGACTACACCTCCACACCCCAAGATACCAGGAGGAATGAGAGTCTTGGGGTCAAACTGGATTACAAAGTTCATGGAGGAAATGAGGAGTCATGGGTGGGGGTGATCAAGAGGTCACATGAGCTCAGAGTGACCAGTAGGGGTTGTGTGGGCTCGAATGAGGTCACCAGGTCACTGGATCACATGGAGGTGATGAGATCATATGGTGGTCATGCCCTCACCTTCACAGCTGTTCCAGAAAATCCTGGGGGACCACGGGGTCCTGGGTCTCCCAATGGGCCACGAGATCCAGGGGGACCCTGATGGAAGAGACAAAATATAAAGTACAACCCCATAGACCCACCCCATTGGTTCCCCCATCACACATCACTCCCCCCCCAACCATATTCTAGAACTTACTGGAGGTCCAGGGTCCCCTTTCTGCCCAGGAAGCCCTGGGCCCTCGCCTCCAATGACTCGTCCAGGCTCTCCCTGCAGGACAGAGAACAGCAGGAAGGATTCAGGGTATGGGAGCCTTGAGGTAGGAGAAGCCCCTAGAGGTCCCCAGCTATTCCTCATCATGCCTTAGGCCCCACACAGTGTCTGTCCTGGGGCAACCCTGTTCCTCCCTGGGACATCCCGGCTTGGTTCCCTCCCCTCCCTCCTTCACCTACCGGCTCCCCCTTTGGGCCTCGAGGCCCTCGCTCTCCCTGAGGAAAAAACAGAGCAAAGGGTGATGCTTGGTCTCAGCGCATTTCAGGGTGGGCCCCTACAAGCCAACCCCGCTCCACCACCCCAGCTCCCCACCCTGCAGAAAGGGCTCTGGGAAGACACTGGGAGGCAGAGCAACTTACTGGTTCTCCACGAGGACTGGGCCACCCTGGGGAGCCCTGTAAATGGAGGCCAGAGTCAGACCAGTCAGACCACCCCACCCGCTCAAGCAAAGCATCCCACCATGTGAACTGCGAGGGCAAGGCTTGCTCACCTTCGGGCCAGGGGTTCCAGGAGTTCCAGGGTGGCCAGGGCTGCCTGGAGGCCCATCTGCCCCAGGGAAGCCCTAAGGAGGCAAAGAGGTTAGGGCAGGAAGGGACCCTCCCTCAGTGTCCCTGGTTCGCTGGAGGAGCCCCGACTGACTATCCTTCACCTGAAGCTCTCACCCCACAGGCCCCTGAGCGTTGTTGGGGGTACAGCAGTGGGGCAGGGAAGCTGCCCCGCTGAGCTGAATGGAGCCGAACACCAGGCACAAGGGCAGTGATGAGGCCAGGGCCTTCCCTGCCTCTTGGACTTGGAACTTCCACCCGGGCTCTCCAGGGGATCTCAAAACCCCACTGGTCCCCCCTAATTCAGATCCTTCCCCAAAGTCTCTGCTATGGTTGATAATGTCCACTTAGGCTTCTAGTAATACTCTGTGTTTCTAACTCTGTTTTTTCATTCCCTCTTGTAAAAACCCTGAGGAAGCTTCGAGGATTGTCTTAGGGGAACCTCAATGGTCTCTACACTCACCCTCTCACCCTTCGCAATGGTACTTCCAGGAGGTCCCTGGGGGCCAGGAACGCCCATCCTGCCCTGAGAGGAGACAGCAGGTGAGGAGGCAGTACGCCGGTCAGGGGACAGAGGACAGGTGTGGGGAGGCACTCACCGGGAGGCCGGGGGGGCCAGGAGACCCGGCTTGTCCTTTCAGCCCCTAGGAAGGATGATCGGTGAGCCCTGTGCTGCTGACCTCCCCCTGACCCACTGAGCCCCCCAACCCATTCTCTACCCTCCACCAGAGCCACTCACCATCTCTCCGGGTTCCCCCTTCTGGCCCTGGGGAAAGATGTGTTGGGCGACGGTCAGAGTGGCAAGTTCCAAGAGTGGCCCTCACCTACACTCTCAACCCTGGACACTTACCTTTGGACAATGCACCGAGCAAGGCTCTGGCTGTAGCTGTGGACACAGGGTCTCCTTGAGGTCAGCAGTTCTACCAAGAGCCCCCAGACCCGCTCTTTTTCACCACCTAGTCCCCCAGAGGCCCCTTCCAAACCTGGGTGGTCAAAGCCGTCTGACACAGGGCTGTTGCCAGACTACTGACTGCCTGGTCCAAGCTTGGACCATCATCCACGGTGAAGAAGGTCTGGGCAGAGTCCATGCCCGGCACCAAGCGACGCAGCTGTTCTGGGTCAGCTCCTGCCAGGCCCAGCATCATCACTTTGAGCCCTAAGGAGGGGTCCAGCAGCCTGCATGACGACCCTGCTGGGGCCAACCCTATTCCCAGGCCCCATTCCCACCAGCCCTGCTCCTCACCAGCAGCCTGGGCCTCACGGATAGAGCTGAAGATGTCACCTCTCAAGGGCTCATCCACCAGTAGAACCATCACCCCCGGCACGTGCCGGCGTCGTCCAGGGGCATCTGGTGCCAACAGGTATCTGTGAGCTGTAAGCACAGCTGTGCCTGGGAGAGAGGTCATGTCAGAACTCAGGGGCACCAAGTTCCCAATGGGAAAGCCCCAAGAATCCATGTCCACTGTAGTCCTTACCCAGGTTGTTCCCACTTGGGTCCGTGTAGGGGATGTCGCGGATCTTCTGCCGGATGACACCGAGGTCATGGGAGC
Organism: Balaenoptera physalus; assembly: GCF_965194825.1. Lineage (NCBI taxonomy): Eukaryota > Metazoa > Chordata > Mammalia > Artiodactyla > Balaenopteridae > Balaenoptera > Balaenoptera physalus. Next base: position 71,312,974 of record NC_138896.1, read on the forward strand.
TGTTCAGCGAGAACAGTGGGGAGGGCCGGTGACTGTAGGACAGGAGGCCAACCTAGGGTGGGGAGACCACAGAGCCTGGGGAGGATGACACAGCAGGGACAGGGGACACAGAGCCTGGTGGAAGACACAGAGCCCAAGGTGTGTAACTAAACCTGAACTATTAGGGGGTCAGTAGTGATGGTAGGATACGGAGCCAACCAGCAAGTGAGGCGATCTGGAGCCTGGGGAAGGGCGGGGAGAAAGCCTGGACCAGTAGTGGGACAGGGAAATGGTGTGGGACCAGGGGTGGGCAGGGACAGGTAGGAGTCTGGCTGCCTCTGGGGCCAAACCTGGACGGCCTGTGGCCCAAGAGGCCCAAGTGCAGACACCAGATGCTCCAGGGCTCGCTTCACAGCCTCTGCGCGATGAGCATTGTCTCGAGTGGTATGCAGCAGGAACACCACGTCCATCAGGCCGTGGGGACACACTGCAGGAAGGGGGCTGAGTTACTGAAGCAGTCGGCGCACCTAGCTACTCTCTTGGGCTCCTCCCACTGGGCCCACCATACCTGGGGTCTGTGTGACAGAGGCCTCAGGACCCTGTACACCCTCCCGGACAGGTGTCAGGGAGAATATGTAGGAGATGCCAGGCTCTAGCCCTGTCACCCGCTGGGAGCTTGAGAGCCCCGGAAGTGTCTGTGAGGCCCCAGGCAATTCTGCAGAGGACAGAGCTCAGTTAAACAGGAGGCCCTCCATGGAGCCCCCACTGCCAGCCCACCCTAACACTGGCCTCCCCGTCACCTTGGCCAGGGCCTCTGAGTGGCTGCCAGGATAGGATGTAGCTGGATACCCCAGACACTGGGGTCCAGGCCAGAGTCACTGAGTCGACTGAGGTGTCTACAACACGCAGTTCAGTGCTTGGGACACGAGGTGACTCTGAAGGAGGAATCAAAGACTAGGGATCCGAGTATGTGTCCCGAGAACCCAGAGGAGAGAGATCTAAGGAGATCCTGGGGCAGATTCATCTTAGTGAAGGAAGTGTCACCGGAGGTCAGGCTGGGATCATCCCGGGTCAGGAATGGTAGGGGGGCTACAGGAGGAGTCACTCAGGGTCATGGGGTACAGGAAATCAGGGTGGGTCTTCGGTAGGGGTAAGAGCACACCAGTGTATGCAGTTACTTCTGAGGGGGGCCCTTCTCCAGCTGTCCCCAAGAAACTCAGCCATAGACGGTAGTGGGTCGCTGGCTCCAGCCCGTCCAGTTCGTAGCTGCTGAGTTCCGGCCCCAGGACCCGGGACTGTTCCTGGCCACCTGGGGCAGGCATGAGAGCGGGGCAGGGGCACGTAGGAGGATACTACAGACCGGCATTAATGGACACGCCCACCTCACTGACCCCCTCGTACCTTACTGACAATGACGCTGCCAGCCTCACTGACTGACCCTGCTGATGGGGACCACCCTCCTGACTGATCTCCTCATTCTCGCTGACCCTGCCCGACTGACCCTCATTGATCCCACGCACCTAGGTGACTGATACCAGGTACCTTCAGCGATCCCGCAGACCCCCACTGACAGACCCTGCCCACTCTCACTGATTTCGCCGACCCCACCCCCAGCCCCACCCCATTGGTCCCTAACCTCCCTACCGGGGGCACCTCTCACCATCAGGTCGCCAACGCAGACGGAAGCCTCGTGCCCCAGGCACCGGCTGCCAGCGCAGCCTCAGCGAGTGCTCCCCTCGCTGCACTACGCGAAGTGTCTCCAGGGCTGGTGGAGCCTCCTCAGGCGCTAGAGAGAAAGCACAAGAATCAGGGAGGCTCCGCCCCCCCACTGATCTCTGTGCCAATCCCAGACCAACCCTGGAACACGCACAGCCCCCAACCGGCCCCACTGCCTATCCCAGGCTACATCCCTCCTCCCCCCGAAGACCCCGCCCCCACAGGTTCACTACCAATCCCTGGCCCCTTTTCCATTCCCGAGCACAAACCCCGCCCCCAAACCGTCCAAGGCACCAATCCAAGGCTCGCGCCAGCCCGAGCTCTGCCTACGCGTGGTGACGACAATGGAGACAGGTGCGCCCTCACGGTCCCCCACAAGTGCAGTCACTCTCACTGAGTAGCTGACTCCGCCTTCGAGGCCCCGTATCTCAGCGGAGTCCGTGTTTGCTGGGAGCATCTCCTGTCTCGTGGGGCCACCTGGCCAGGCGAGCATAGGGCAACGGTCAGGGATAGGGATGGCTGACCAAAGGGGCCAATCCCAGCCAGGAAGGGCAAGGGCAGGGTCAGGGAACCATACCCTCGCTCCGGCCCCAGGCCAGTCTGTAAGCTGTGGCTCCAGTGACCCCCACCCAGGTGACCCGCAGAACATCACTGGAAGCATTGAGGATCTGCAGCTTCGAGACACTGCCCACGGGCTGAGGGTCTGGAGGAAGACGCAGGGAAAAGGATCAGGGGCCACTGGATGGCTGGCAGAGAACAGGGTGGCAGAACAGGCATGCTCAATGCAGGGAGGTCTATCTGAAGGTCAGTATGAGGTTACTGTGGACGGGCCAGTGTAGGCAACTCCTGAGTGGGAGAAGATCAGTGCCTCAGAGCGGGCAGTGTGGAGCAGCCAGGAGGTCACTGTGGGTGGACTCCTAGTCAATGTGGGGTACGTCAGTGTGGGGAGAGAAGTCATGAGAAGAGCTGTGATGGAGCGGGCAGCTGGAGCAGTCAGGAATACGCAGCAGGACAGGGTAGCCAATGAGATGTGGTTGGCAGATGGCCAGGGTCCACTTACCAGTCCTTACAACCACAGAGGCAGGGGTCCCATCCACACCAGCCACACGGGCCCACACATGCACTGTGTACTCGGTATCTGGCTCCAGCCCATCCAGCTCAGCCACTGTGGCCTCCCCAGAAACCAACTGGGATTTCTCTGGGCCTAGGAGTGAGAATGAAGGTAGCTCTAGGACTAGCCAGACGCTGCCCCCCAATGTCCCACCTGGACCCCGAAGAAACCCCTTCTCCCATTCCACCCAGACCTGCCCCCGACAATCTCCAAAACCTCTGGTCCCTTCCCAAACCCCTGGTGCCCACCGTGGCCTGAGTGCCAGGAGACCCTGTATCCTGTGGCACCAGGAACCCTGTTCCAGGTGATGGTGACAGATGAGCTGCTGACTTGAGTCACACGGACTGTCTTCATTGGGCCCAGTGGGTCTGGTGGGGAGAGGCAGTGGGGAGTCTGATGGAAGAGCCAGTGGAGGGTCTGGTGGGGGAGGGTTTGGGGGGGGACATCTAATAGAGGAAGGCAATGGGAATCTAAAGGGAGGCAAGGATTTGATAGCGGATACAGTGAATGGGTCAGATGGGGAAGGAGTGGGGGTTCTGACAGAGGGGATAGTAGAAATCTGAGGTGGCAGGTGACAGAAATCTGGGAAACCAGAGGGTCTGACAGAGAAGGTAATAGGGTTCCAACGGAGGCACTAGGAGGCAGTGAGGGGGTCTGACAAAGAAGAAAAGTGTAAGTCTAAGAGGATGGTCAAGTCCGGCAGAAAAGGCAATGGGGTCTGAGAGATGAGGTGGTGGAAATCTGAGGGCAAGAAGAGCGGGGTGTTAGGGGACAGGCAGAGGAATCTGAAGAAGGCAGGGGCTTAAAAGGAGGCAAGGGAGACTGAAGGGGGAAGCAGGGCCTCTGAGGGAGGAGGCAGTGGGGATCTAAAGGGGGAGACTGGAGTTCTGTGGAGAAGCAAGGGTCTGAAAGGGAAGGCATGGGGGTCTGAAGGGCCACTGGAGAGAGAGAGCCAAGGCGCTGGGTCAGGCCCTGACCAGTTCGAGCCACGGTGATCGCAGGTGGGCCCTCCTCTCTCCCTCGCAATGCCGACACAGCCACCTGGTAGGAGGTTCCAGGTCTCAGCCCCATGATATCTGTGGCAGTAGACTCTGAGGGCAATGTCTGGCTGGACCCCAGACCTAACGTCAGAGAGAAATGTTGGCACGGCTCCTGCCTGCCCCTTGGTCCCCCATACCCTGATTGTTCCCCTCAGCAACCCTCCCGCACATCCCACACTGACCATTGTCTGTCCTCCAGCTAACCCGAAATCCACTGGCTCCAGGCACAGGTCCCCAGGCCACCCTCACTCGCGTTGCGTCTGACGCCACTACCCGCAGCCCTGGGATGGCAAGTGGGGTTTCTGGCTCTGGGGATTAAAGATAGAGGTCAGGGATCAAAACCAGGACCAGAGTGAGTCAGGCAGCTGTCCCCCACAGCCCTCCTGCAGTGCTCACCCCGGCGGACAGTGAGGACGCTGGCATCACCCTCTCGGGTGCCTACTCGAGCTGACACCCGCACTGTGTAGCTCAGCCCAGCCCGGACGTCATCCAAGTCAAAAGCTGTCTGACTCCCGGGAAGCACCAGGCTCCGCTCGACCCCTATGGGAGAAGGTAGGATAGGCAGGCAGGGGTCAGTGAGAGATGGGAATGTGGGATGAAGGTGCTCAGTGATGGACAGAGATAAAAGATGAAAAGGGTCAGTGGGGGCAGGACAGGAATACAGACTCAGACGTAGAGAATGGACTTAAGGACACGGGGAGGGGAAAGGGTAAGCTGGGACCAAGTGAGAGAGTGGCATGGACATATATACACTACCAAACGTAAAATAGATAGCTAGTGGGAAGCAGCTGTATAGCACAGGGAGATCAGCTCGGTGCTTTGTGACCACCTAGTGGGGTGGGATAGGGAGGATGGGAGGGAGACGCAAGAGGGAGGAGATATGGGGATATATGTATATGTATAGCTGATTCACTTTGTTATAAAGCAGAAACTAACACACCATTGTAAAGCAATTAAACCCCAATAAAGATGTTAAAAAAAAAAAAAAGAAAAGGGTCAGTGAGGGATGGGACATGGGACGGGAAGGTGTGAGAGATCAGGACAAGGGATAAAAGGAGTCAGTGATGGATAGCGACACAGGATAATGGGCCAGTGATGAATGGGGACACATAATGACAGAAGTCAGTGGACAAGGACATAAGATGTACAATGTCAGAAGTCAGCGGACAGTGACATGAGTTGACAGGTCATCGACAGACAGTGAGGTGGAGTCAGTATTGGATGGGGACATGGGAGGACAGTAGTCACAGCTAAGGTTATAGAAGGGCGGGGGTTGAGCTTGTGGTTGTGGAGAAGGGTGAAAGCCATGGCCAGGGAGGTGGGGCAGGGAGTGGAGACAGATCCAGGTGAAAAGACAGGCAGGGGCAGGGCAGGGAGCAGACAGACCCTGTGACAGGGTCTGGTTCAGTGCCATCTTGGGAGGTGGATGGACAAGGAGAGAGGAGGAGGCTGTAGAGACCTCGGAGTGGAGAAAGGCTGGAAAGGCTGGAATGGTTGGAAAGGCTGGAACTTTAGTGTGTGTACGGGTCTGGCTGTGTCCCCCTCACCCTGGATGCTGCGCACGGTGATCCGATACTCAGTGGCGCTGGGAACTGGGCTCCAGGACACTCGCACCCGCTGCCCAGGCAGCTCGGTGGCCTGTAGGTCTTTCACAGGGCCCACGGGCAGCTCTGGCCCTGTTGGACAGCACAGCCTGAGAGGCAGCCTGGGGCCCCTGTACCTTCCCCTCTCACTTGGCCGGGCCCACAGAGCCCTCACCAGGGGGGACCACAGTTGCAGGCGTGGCCACCTCGCGGCCCTCTAGCAGCGTGTAGAGTGTGAGGCGATACTCAGTGCCTGGCTGCAGCCCATCCAACTGGTAGCGGGTCACGTCAGAGGGTAGCACCACCTTCTGTGGCACCTCCAAACCTGCAAGATGACAGGGTCAGGCCAGCTGAGGCCAGGTCCAGACCCAGCCTGCCCACCCCGCCCTCCCGCACGGACCACTCTCACGCCGCCACTCCAGCCGGTAGCCACGGGCCTCAGGCACCAAGTTCCAGGAAAGAAGGATGGATGTGGGGCCCAGGATGATGGGACGCAGGGTCTGCTCAACAGAAGTGTCTGCCCAGGGCACATGGGAGGTCAGTGGCCTCTGTGCCCTGCCGGCCTGCCCACCCAGCCTGAAGAAAGCACCCAGCCCTCTCACCGGTGCGGGCAGTCAGGGAGGTGGCAGGCCCCACGCTCCGGCCAAGCAGGGCGCTCACGGTCACCTCATAGTCTGTGCCAGGCTCCAGGTCACGCAGCAACACTGACCCCTGCCCAGGGCCCAGCTCCTGCTGCTGCGTGGCCCCACCTGCACGGGGGGCACAGAGGGGTCAGTGGGTCTTGCAGACTCAGGACCCTACAGTCCTGTCTGAGGTGCAGGGACTTCCTTCAGCCCACACCTCTCACTCACCACTGAAGACCCGCCATGTCACGCGGTAGCCAGTGGCGCTTGGCACACTCCGCCAGGCCACCAGGAGGCTGTGGGCTGTGGTGTTCTGGATGGTCAGCTCCAGTGCCTCCAGAGCAGCTAGGGGAAGGTCCCACCAGGGATTAGTGAGTCCAGAGTGGGGAGGGGTTACTGGGATGGGTGGTTAGGTGAGCGGGGTCAGAGGTTAGCAGAACTGCTCACTCGTCCGAGCTGTCCCGCTCACGGCCTCCCCGATGCTGTTGGCGTAGAGGGCAACCACCGTCACTTGGTACTCAGTCAGTGGCCGGAGACCCTGCAGCCTCACGCTGGTCTCACCCGCTGGGACGCTCACCTGCCCAGGGTCAGTGGTCACTTCATCTTGGCCAGCTAAGTCCCCAGCCCTCCACCTACCACTGCTGACATCCTTACCTCCCGCCGCTCACTCGACAGTGGCTGTCCCAGCCCCGTCAGGGGGGTGTACTGGACCTTGTAGCCAGTCACAGGGCCACTGGCCGCTGTCCACTGTACTCTCAAGGATTGACTGCCTGGCTCAGACAGCACCAGGTCTCGTGGACCAGAGGTTGAGTCATCGGCTGGGAAAGGGGCAGTCAGGCAACCAGGCAAGAGGATCAGGGGTCAGCACTTATGGTACAGCACTGGGCTCAAGGGCCAGGAGCACATGGGATGGAATCAGCACTCCCAGGTTGGGGTTCGGGTCAGGGTCCAGGTCAGGGCACACAGGGTGGGCAGGAACTCACAGGGCAGGGCCACAGGCACGCCACCTGCAGTTGTGCACACCCTCCGGGAAACAAGAGGCAGTAGCGTCCTCAAGATGTTGAAGTCGTTGACGAAGAAGAAGAAATCGCTGGTCGGCTGCGAGGCGATTCGCTTCAGCTCCTCAGGGTCGGCATTCTTGATCCCTGAGGTGATGCCCAATCAGGGCTCAGCTGCCCACATGCCCTCTGACTCATCCCTGCCCCAGCTGACCTGTCACCCCAGCTTGGTAACTCACCCACAGCAAACAGCTTGACTCCCTGCCCCTTCAGCCTCTGGGCAGCTGTGTCCACCAGGTCCTGGGACTTCCCATCTGTGATGAGGATGCAGACCTGGGGCAGGTGCAGGGTCAAGTCAGGACCGCCTCAGACACTTACTTGGGGTCACCTTGGAAGGCATGGTAGGGTGAGAGATCACCTTGGGAACACCAGGTCGGGCCAGCTGGGGCAGAAAGACACGGTCAGCCACGTGGAAAATTGCAGCTCCTGTGCGCGTGTTGCCTCCCTTGTAGCTGAGCTCTCGGATGGCACGGATCACGTCACCTCCTGAGCCAAGCGCATCCAGGCCAAATTCTGTCCTGTGGGGAGGGGGGTGGCAGCAGGCTAGGAGCAAGGACTTCTTCTGGTCCTGGCCTCTAAGAGGCCTCTAGAATGAGGGTTGTATCAGGCCCCCTTGAGGGTCCACTTGGTTCTGTGATTCCTACCTTCCATCTCTGAAGCTCCCAAGCTAACAAACTCCTTAGGTACCTGTCTGTGTCGTGCCTGTGGCTGGGCCTGGGCAGGCCTGGACCCCTTGGGGCTCCCAGGCTCAGGTACCAGGATGTCTGGTTAATTAAATAATGGTAGGAGGAAGGGCCCAGTTATAAGGAGGTGGACACTGGCCAGACAGGGAGGCCCTCTGCTGAGAGAGGCTGAAGGCATCAGGAGGCCAGAACATGGAGAGTCCAGCAGGCACAGGGCATCTCAAGCCATTGGGTCCCCTTCTAGGCCTCTCCATCTCTAGATCAGAAAACACAGTTCCTGTCTTTGGCAGGGCACTATTCAGGAGGGGTCTCAGATGTCCGGGCTGTACCTAGGAGATCCCTGCTTCTATCTTAAGAAGATGTCCTGGCTGGTGGGAGGGGGGATCCTCTGGGTTCCCTAAAGCCTGACCTAGGGGTTTGGGGGCTCTCTGCTTCTTTCTGGGGGTGGGGTCCTGGTGGGTCCAGCTGTGGGGAGCCACTCACCGTGGGTCATCGCTGTACTGCACGGCAGCGAAGCGCACACCCTGTGCACTGGCTGCCCCGGAGAAGGGCAGCACCAGCCCCTCAAGGAAACCCCTCACTTCGCGGAAGTTGCTTCGGCCAATGGACGAGGAGCCGTCGAGTAGGAACACGATGTCAGCGGCGTAAAGGCGCGTGCAGCTCACTGGGGCGGGGAAGAGCGATCACGATTTCTTCTTGGGGCCCACCCACCCCCTCCCCTCACTGTGGTCCCCTGGGGCTGGGGAGGGGGAGTTGGCCTCAACCACTGTGCAAACCGGCCCAGGCTGGCTTGGGCCTGGGAGCGGTGGAGGCAGCAGAGGTGGGGCCTGGAGCGGACTCTCCTGCGGAGGACTAGTGGGGAGGGAGAGTCGCCGGAGCGGGTGTGGATCTGGGACTGAGGTTGGCGTCCGGGGACCAGCGCGGAGTGACATAGGGTAGGGGACCCACGCACAACTGGATGCAGTTTGGGAGACGCAGTGTGGGTCGCGGAGGGTTTGGGGAGTCCAGGGAGAGTTAGGAGAAATGCATGAGGAGTCGAGAAGGGTGGGAGGCGGGATCCAGGATGAAGGTCGAGTGGAGTCGCGGGTGGCAGGGTGCAGTGCCCTGGATGGGGTCCTTCCCTGCCGTACCCACCTCTCTCCCTGTGCTGGGCCCACACTCGGGGCGCCCCTGCCAGGATCCCCGCACAGAGCGCAGCCACCAGGAGCCGCAGTCTCATCCTGGGTGAGGGAAACGGTCAGCCAGGACCCCGCCTCTGTCCCTCGGCCTTGGCGGGTCCGAGCCCAGCGCTCTCCCACCCCCAGTCCCGGTCTTGCCTGCCAGTCCGCTGGCTCCGGTCGCCAGCTGCTGCCGCAGTCCCACCGCCACGGCAGAGAAAAGTCCCTGATCCCGGGGGCGGAGCAGCGGGCGGGGACCCAGGCGGCCCGCCCCCACCCATCGTCCCAGAAGTCGCCGCCCCTGCCACCCCTCCCCTGGACAGATGATCTGACTCAAGTGTAAAGACCCCCACCTCCCGTGGCTTCTGGGATTTCCCCAGGAGGTTCTCTACAGACAGATGTTGTGGGATCCCTCTCCAACCCCATCTAGGGTCAGAGATCTTGGCTGCTTTAGGTCAAACAGACTAGAAGTGATTGCTGGAGACCAGACTTCAGACAGGTTCCTGGGGATGAAAGACGCAGCAGGATGTTGGTGGGGTAGAAGATGCAGCTGGAGATGACTCACCACCCCCCTTCCCCCACCCCCACCCACGACAGGGCTACCCAGACAAGCCCTCAGGCCATGAGTTCCACTGGCCTCTCCTGTGATTCAGCCATCCCTCTGTCTGTTGGGTCTCCTGTGTCCCACCCCAATCCCCTCAACGGGCAGAGCAGCCCCCAGCAAATGAGGGGTTCTAGGCTCATGCCAGGGAAAGCAAGGCACCACTGGGCTGCATCCAAGTAATGCCTACCCCCACTTCGGAAGGGGAAGCCAGGAGGAGAAAATCTGTATTGTACTTATGCATACTTGTCCATTCCGGTGTCCTGGACCCCCTACTGTGCCCTGAACCAGCCCCAGGCAGATGCCATCCAGCTGTGCCTGCAGGGAGGGGTTATCCATGTGTGGAGGGTGGACCACCCACAGTGACAGCTCATCTCTCAGGAATCCACCCCCCCCCCCCCCCCCGCCTGTGCCCCCACTGGTGCGCCTGTCCTGCTCCAGCCAGGCCCCCCTACCCACACATTCTCATTTTGGCCCCTCAGAGTCCCCTCCTCCAACCTACTCTTCTTCTGCATTGGGTCTTCGTTGTTGCACGCGGGCTTTTCTTTAGTTGCGGTGAGCGGGGGCTACTCTTCGCTGCAGTGTGTAGGCTTCGCATTGCGGTGGCTTCTCTTGTTGCAGAGCTCGGGCTCTAGGTGCGCGGGCTTCAGTAGTTGTGGCACGCGGGCTCAGTAGTTGTGGCTCGCGGGCTCTAGAGCGCAGGCTCAGTAGTTGTGGCACACGGGCTTAGTTGCTCCGTGGCATGTGGGATCTTCCCGGACCAGGGCTCGAACCCGTGTCCCCTGCATCAGCAGGCGGATTCTTAACCACTGCGCCACCAGGGAAGTCCCCAACTTACTCTTCTTGAAGACCCCCTTCCACCCATCATCTCTGCCAGGCCCAGAGGTCACCCTGGGCTCCTCCCTCCCTTCCTCACTGCCCTCAATGTCCACCTGTGGTGTCCACCTTCATAACTACCCTTTCCTCACTCCTCTTCCCTTAACCAGGCTGAGTTCCCGCCCGTCTCCCTCAGCTGGCTTCTGTGATTATGGACAGTCCCCTCAACACACCTGCAGGCCAGGGACACTCTTTGTAATATACGTATGTGTTCATTATAGGGGTTGATACCGAGGCAGAGAGATACTCCCAAGAGCAGGTCCCCTGTTACTTTTTTAAGCCTGGAGAATACTTCTACACTCACCACTGCCATAGGGCCCCTTCCAACGTGCCTGGCCCCCCAGCCTCTCCTGGGGCTCCACAGGCTAATGGGGGACAGAAGGGGACAGCACTTCTGTTGAACTTGTCTGCCTTGACCTCCTCTAGGGCCTGAGGTCTCTGGTATGGCCAGAGCTGGGGGCAGTGAGGACCATCCACACTGCCTGTTTTCCTATTGTCCAGAAGGCTTGAGCTACAGGGGACAGCCCCAAATTATCATGAGGTACAGCACTGTGATCCATAGGGCCCAGAACCTTTTCCCTAGGTCAAGGTCTCTTCAGCCATGTCCCAGGACCCCCCAACCCTTTGAAATCTGTCCTACAGGTGAGGGCTGCAGAGAACCAGTCGTGCTCTCATTCCAGAGGCAGCCCCTGCCCGCAAGACCCTCACCTCTTCTTGTACAGCAAGGGTGGGTGAGAGCAGGGCAGAGCTGGCACATACAGTGTAGACATACATACACATTTGGGTCTAGCCTTTAGGGGACACCAGAGGCTCAGCTGAGAGGGTGTTCAGGCAAACCTCATCAGAACCATGAGGGGTCCCCCAAAAGAAATGGCTGCCTGCTGTGAGGGGGGTCACTCAAAGCATGCTAGGAGAGGCTGTTGGAGGCAGAAGCAAGGTTGAGGATGAGCACAGGTCTGGCGCTCGGGGGAGGCTCATGAGCAGGGGTGTGGCCTCCTGGCAGGCACAGCCTAGGGCCCAACCCCAGAAACCAGCTCCCTCCATAAACACACTGGGGGCCTAGAGTTTTCTTTCTCCCTCCCACACTCCCCTGGACATTTCCTCCTCTGGCTTCGGTCACCACCTCTGCTGGATGGCACCATGTCTCCAACTGGGGCCTCTTTTGGGGATTCCAGCCCCACACATCCCACTGTCTTGAACACCTCCAAATTTCTCAGAACCGTGGCCAAAACTGGGCAGGTCATCCTCCTCCGACCTGCCCCTCCCCTGTGGTACCCCAGCCCTGCTGGGGATGCTGCCCTGCTTGTGTCCCCCAAAGCCCACTCCAGCTCTTACTATTGCTGTGGTATCTGCTCTGCCACAGCGCTGCTCACCGGGACCACACAGAAACCCACCCTGAGTCCCCAGGCTAACTCTCAGCTGACCAAGTCACTTCTCTTCCCATTAACTTCCAACACACCTCCCCCAACATGCCTCCAAAGTAAAGATCAAATTCCCTGGCTAGGCATGCAAGGTCTGTTAGGACCAGATCACCTGCTCGAGCACTCTGTGTCCAGCACACCTGTAGCCTTTGAGAGTCAGGCCTGGGCTTAGCAGAGAAATCAAGCCCCATCCTCCAGGAGCTCAAACTTGGGACAACACGCTTGGCACCTGCTGTTCCCCAGCCTGGATATGCTGTGTCTATAACCATCCAGGGGAGGGCCTGTCAGGGTTCTACACTGTCCAGCAGCTTCTCTCCAGCTGTTCACAAAGTAGGATGACCTGAGTCCCCCAGCCTTGGGTTCTAGAAAGCACTTGACAGTTATTTCCTAATTGACAACTTGTGGCAACAAACAGGGCTGAAGGGAAAAGCACTGGGGTGGGGTGGGAGCAAACTGAGGGCTGTTTTGGCCACTGCAAGGCTGGGATGCTGGGGCACTTCTGAATAGTCATCTCTCAAGAAACCATGTCCCAGAGCCCTGTCCACAAGTGCCAGCAGCACCTCCCTCACAGCAAAATTGGGCCCCACACTTCCATGCCCCCACTGGGATCCCAGGGAACCTGACTGTGGAAGGGTTGGGGGGCACAGGAAGAGGGGCCTACCTGCCCACCTGCCTTGGGGACCAGAGCCCAAAGGTGGCAGGGGGACTAGACAGTTGAGAGCTCCACCAGGTCCTCAGGGAGGTGGGGAGGGGACTGCCGGGCCAGCAGCTCAGGACTTGCCTGGGACAGACCGAGTCTAGGGAGGGGGCTCAGGCCCCACTGAGCTCAGGGATATTCTTGGAGCCTGAGTCAGCGGCAAATCAAGGCAAAGGATTCTTGCCTTGCCTGTCCAGGCAACAGTTAGAAACCAAATGGGAACACTATGCCCCAGGCTCTCCTCCTCCCAGAATCCAGAGTAAACATATGAAGGAGGCTTCCTCAGGGACATTCCTTGGCCTCTCCTGGTCCGTCTGGGGGACCAGAGTCCGCCGGACGGTGACCGCACGGGACCCACAGCAAGGGGCTTCCCACCTGAGCCCCCTGAGTTCCCAGGCTGGGACCTCTACCAGGGCAAAGTCTGGGGCTGCAGTTCCCATGGCCTCCCACACCTCACTCTTGGGACAGGCTGGCTACGAGCATCGCCCATGCAGCTAAGTGGAAACAGCTGGCCTCAGCTCCCTGCAGGCATCAAAGGCTTCCGGCCTCTGTGCTGCAGCCCCACGCTTGCCCCTGGCTAAGGACACATCAGCACGTGGGAAGGCAGAAGGATCTAGGAGATGCAGAACCGGGAGGAAGTCCCTGCTCCCCAGTCCAATGCCCAGTGGACTCCATGCCAATGCCAAGAGAGGGACGAGGCAGTTCTCAACACAGGACTTTATTGGTTGGTGGTTATCTGCAGCACAGGTTTGAAGGACTGAGGTGGTATGCTTGTGGCTGGGGGGACCACAGACCTTGGCCCCGCCCTCTTGCCTGCACAGGCTTCCTGCCTAGAAGCGCAGCCAGAACATGCCGCTACGGATCCGGTTATAATCTGGAAGCTGTTCAATGGGGCCTGTGGGGATAGGGTGGGGCATCAGGGTGAGGTACCTGGCCTGTACAGGGACACCTGGCCCTGCGCCGCACCCCATCCAGAGCTGCCCAGAGCAGCACAAGACAGGCTTGGAGTGGAAAGAGGGAAGAGAACATTCCTCCAGGGGGTGCTGAGCCTGTCCCTTCATGCTCTGGCCTTTGGAGCTCCACCCCACACACGGAGGTGTCCGTTACCCAGCAGGTGTGGGGTACTGATGGAGGCACCTTGGCAGGGAGTCAGGGAGCTGCTAGGACAGGTTTTCTGAGCAGGAACTCCCTAGCAGCCAGGCTATTGAGCAGAGCCTCTTAGGGGCCTCAACGTGCTGCTCCCCGGGAAAGCTGGGGGATGGGGGAGCAGAGGCAGAGGGGAGGCCAAGACAACGGCCTGAGGAGAAGGACAAAGAGCAGACTTTCTAGGCCACTCACCCAATCCAGCCACTGCTGGACACTGGTCATAGAAGTACTTGGAGCAGACCTCACGCACGATACTGGCATCCACCTCCTGCAGGATGAAGCAGAGGGCACACTGAGTGACAGGCACCTGGGGACCACCTCTGCCAGTCAACATTATCCAGCCGCCCAAGATCTTCCACACGTACCATGGAGCTGCCCCTCAACCAAAAGGGGAAATGCAGCAGGGCTCTCCCTGCTGTAGATTTCCACGGGCCCCACCCATGCCTACAGCCATCAGTGCCTCTGCCCTGCCCTCCAATTACACCACCGAGGCAGGTGACGCTGCCTAGGACACCAGGGTTGCCTATAGGAGCAGTCTGCACTGCCTCAACTCTCCACTCTCTGGGAGTCTGCCAGGCCAAGACTCCAGAACCTCTCCCAGGGGCCCCTGTTACCGCAATCCGGCTTTCCCACTCAGCCAGGGGGATGCGGCGGCCATACGTCAGAAGACTACGTCCAATGTCCTCACACACAGGAGTGGTGCCTGCAAGGGTTGGGGGAAGTTTACAGGTCCACATGCTCCAATCCACATGGGTCCAAGCCACGCATGCGAGGGTGCCCCCAAGAGGCCCCGGCTGAGAGCACTACCCCCGCCCGAGAGCACTACCCCCGCCCACCAAGCAGCCCACCTCGCTGCCAGTGAAACGGCAGGGAGTGAGAGTGGGCACAGCGTCCTCGGCATATGTCCCAGAGAGGCTGCCGAAGTGCTTCATGGTACACACAGAACCTCCAGCGTTCTGGGCTGACCTGGACCCTGGTCTGACCTAGACCACAACCCTCACTTGTACAACCACCTGTCACTGTATCCATGGGCTGTTGATCTAGCCTACCCACACCTGTACCTAAAACCCCAGGCCCCTCTGAGAGGGGTAGCGGTGGGGTATGGTGTGACCTCCAAAGTTTTCATTTCCAACCTTGGTTAGGAACGGTGGCCACACTGGGACTGTCACTGCCAGTATGCACTCTACCCCTTGCCACAGGGCTGCAGGACTCACCATCCAGATGAGACACCAGAGCATTTCTGAGAATGTTTTTGCCCCGGACCACCTCGCTCTCTGTGGCACTGGTGCAAAGGCGCATCCTAGAGCAGGGGTGGGGTGGGATTCATCCTGAGAGACGGTGCTGTCTCTGAGCCTCCCACGGTCCTGCTCAAAGGGCCCTATTCCCTCCCCACCTCCCTGGCAGCACTAGGCCGCCACTCACCACTGGCCCTGTAGGAAGAACATCATGTCGTCGATGCTCATGTGGTCGCAGACAAAGTGTGCGCCCAGTAACCCCGTCTCTGCGTAGCAGATGTTGAAGGTCTGGAAACTCTGGCACAGCTTCTTGGTTGCAGCAACTGCAGCCAGTGGGCTGGACAGGTGCTACCAGGGATGAGGGTGGTCAGCACCCACCCTCCTGTCTGCGGTCCACACCCCAAACCCCACAGTACAAGCGCCCACAGCCCAGCTCCCTCTCTTCCCTGAAGACAAGGTCCCATCACATGCCCACCCCTGGGACTCACCGTGCCACCACCGTAAGTGCAGTCATAGTGGCCAATGATGGCATTGGCCACCTGGAGGGCCACATTGTCCGGGTTGGCCCAGCCAGGCCCCTCCACTGCAATGGCCACATGGGCCAAAGGCAGGGCATCATCACGGTGGCGGATCTGAAACAGTACATGGCAAAGCTGAGGGACAGCCAGACTTCCCAGGCGACCAGCAAAGGTGCCAAGTGTGGGTGGAGAGTGTGCATCCAAGTGTGAACACGTGTGCCTGTGAGGCAGCAGCCACAGGACACCTGCCCAACTCGAGGCATCTCCGGAGTCATGAAGATAGCCATGCACGCGAGGGTGCCCCCAAGAGGTCCCGGCTGAGGGCACTACCCCCGCCCACCAAGCAGCCCACCTCGCTGCCAGTGAAGCGGCAGGGAGTGAGAGTGGGCACAGCGTCTTCAGCGTATGTCCCAGAGAGGCTGCAGAAGTGCTTCTGGGCGAGGTCTAGCAGCTGCCGGTGCTCCACCCCTGCTGAGACAGACAGCAGAGTTACTGGCCAGCCAGGGCCCAAGGCACAGGGTAGAGGAGATCACACACAAGCAGAGGACCCCATGTCCTGCCTTGATGGGAAACACCAAAAGGAAGACGTGACATCAGGACAAGGTGAGGGAAGAGGACCCTTCACAGACACACTCTATCTCATGGGCGGGGCAGGCACCTCAGGGTCAAACAGCTTCCATCACCTCAGCCACAGGGAAGCAGAAGCATGCTGAGCTTCAAAATGGGTTCCCCTGGGCGTCCCTGGTGGCGCAGTGGTTAAGAATCCGCCTGCCAATGCAGGGGACACGGGCTCGAGCCCTGCACCTGGAAGATCCCACATGCCCCAGAGCAACTAAGCCCGTGTGCCACAACTACTCAGCCTGAGCTCTAGAGCCCACGAGTCACAACTACTGAGTCCACGCACCACAACTATTGAAGCCCGCGTGCCTAGAGCCCGTGCTCCGCAACAAGAGAGGCCACCGTGATGAGAAGCCCGCGCACCGCAACGAAGAGCAGCCCCCGCTGGCTGCAACTAGAGAAAGCCCGCGGGCAGCAACGAAGACCCAACGCAGCCAAAAATAAATAAATAAATCTAAAAAAAAAAAAAAAAAAAAGGATTCCCATGTGACACATTCCCACCAGCACCAAGGACAAGACTGGTGCTCCCTGGGCATAAGGCCACCTGCCCTGCCTTCTCCCTCTGGCCCTTCCTCAAGCAGATCCTGTGGGGGCTGGCAGGTGAGAGGGCACAAAGAGGTGCTATGCAGGGCTGTGACTAGCTCCGGGGTCCCCTGAGAGCTGGGGACGTTTACCAGTAACGTTACAAACTCACGCCTCAGGACCCCTGCTGGACCTCACCTCTGCAAGAGGAGGCCTTTGCTGCCATAGCGCCTTGACCAGTGGGCGCTGTGGTAGTAAGCAGCCTCCCCCAGGTACAGCCTGCTAGTTGCCTCTGCCTCTTATTCTTTCCTTCCCTGAGCTCAGATCCTGTTGGACTCAACAAAGTCTGATGTGTCAGTAGCTCAGACTGCTCTTGGTCCCGAGGTTCACTGGCCCCAAGGCCACCAATCATGTTCTTCCTATCAATCTTTCTTGCCCAGTCAGCTGTCACGACCTAAGCTGGGAAAGCACCCTGGGCCTGCTCCCGTCCCCTCCCCGCCACATTCCCTCCTCTGTCAGGTGTCTACCTACAAAGCCACCCTGAGTCCCCGCACTTCTCTCCCAGCTCCTACCGTTCCCCACCAGGCACCTGCCACAAGCACTCCCTGCGCCTGCCCACTTCCGCTCTGGCCCCTACACGGCAGCAGAGCGAGCCTCAAAACACACACCAGGGCTTCCCTGGTGGCGCAGTGGTTGAGAATCTGCCTGCCAATGCAGGGGACACGGGTTCGAGCCCTGGTCTGGGAAGATCCCACATGCCGCGGAGCAGCTGGGCCCGTGAGCCACGATTACTGAGCCTGCGCGTCTGGAGCCTGTGCGCTACAACAAGAGAGGCCGCGACAGTGAAAGGCCCGCGCACCGCGATGAAGAGTGGCCCCCGCTCGCCGCAACTAGAGAAAGCCCTAGCACAGAAACGAAGACCCAACATAGCAATCAATCAATCAATAAATCAATAAATAAATCTTTAAAAAAAAAAAAAAAAAAAAAAAAACACACACCAGCCCGTGACACTGCTCTTCCCCTCCGCACAGACCTCCCACTCCCGACCGAATTAAGTCCCACCTCTCTTCAAGCCTCTGTTCAAACGACACATGCTTCAAAAGCACCTCCCTACCCTTTAACTCTGAGTCCCCCATTAAAGTCCCCCTACCACTCTATGCCTTCCTTTCAAGGCACTTCCCACCTGTCATGCAATGTCTGGTTTGCCCACTGACAAGGCCAAGAGAAACAAGCCTGAGGGCTTAAATCCCCCACCAGCCTACAACCTGGGTCTCCTACGACCAGGTGGGGTTGAGAAAACCCTGAGGCCTGGAGGGGCCAACAGCCCAACTGAGGCCTGTACTAAAGAGGGGTGTAGCATCCCTGGGCGGCCAGTTTCAGTGGTGGCGGCAAAGGAGAATCCGACCCCACCTCAAAGAGCATGGAAGAGTGGTCACTCCCCTCGGACAGGGTGGGAACAGTGTCCCCAGGCGTGGAAGATCCCTATGGTCAGAACCGGGAGACTTGGCCCTGGTAACCAAGGCCACAGTCCACCCCCCTATTACCACAGGGCTTCAACGAGCCCATCGCTCACCTCCAGCTGCTGCTAAAACCATTCGAGAGGCCTTGTAATGCCGACTGAGGTACTCAGTCAGGTCTGCCCGAGACAGCTTCCTGCAAGACATACAGCCAACTGGTCAACACCGCTCCCAAACCAGAATGATCTGGGTCACACAAAACGGGGCTGAGGAGACAGACCAGGAGACATGGCTTCTCTGGAGAGCAGGACCCCACACACCAATTGGTCCTTGCCCCATTTCTGCCACCCACCACCCTGGGGCCCAGAGGGCAGCCCTCATTGGGCCCCCCTCACATCCCACCTCAGGACAGTCTTGTAGTCCCCTCTGAGGAGGGTGTGAACTGACAGTGGGGGCTCTTGAGGGGCAGCAGCAGAGCTCATCCCACCAGAGGACAAGAAGCCACGTGGAGGGATACCCAGAGCACCCTCCCTCAGACTGGCAGGACATGCATGGAAACGTACCCTACAGCAAAGCCCGAAATTCAAGTGAAAACCACACAAGTGTTAAAAAAGAATCACAGGGACCATGTGGCAACATAGAAAATGTCTCCACTTGTGTGAATTAGGAAAATAAACAGCACAGACAGTAGATCAACTAAAGACAAACTCATGTGGACATGGCCTGGCCATGCCAGAATGAGGGGACGAATTCCACCCCAGACCAGCCAACGCTCACCTGACATTCTCACTGGACCCCTCCACGGCCTGGGCTAGAGGTGTGCCCTGGAATGCCGTGGCATGCAGGTAGTCAAAGACCACGTCCTGCATAGATGCATCGTTCTCCTGCAGCTCCTGCAGGATCACATCACGCTCCTTCTCAACCTGGGAGTCTTCTAGGCTGCAGTTCTGCACAATGTCGGCCAGGAGCTCCACAGCTGGATGCAAGAAGGACAGGTTTGGAGACCAGTAACAGGATAAAACCCCAGGCCTGACACCACTGGTTGCTTTGTTGCAAGGCCATACTCTAAGGGTAACCCCATTCTTCAGCCAGGCCAGGGGCTCCTGAGTGCCTGTCCTCTGCACTCCTGGAGTCCTACCAGTGTCCCGGTCCCATCCTCCAGCGTACCTTTTGGCAGGTCCTTAGACAGTGCCTTGATGTAGTAAGCTGTGTGCTCCCGGGTGCTGTAGGCATTAAGATGGGCCCCCATGCTCTCCACCTCCTTCTCCAAGGCACTGCCAGGCCGATTCTTTGTTCCCTGGAACCACACACCAACAGGACAAATCAGGAGCCACATGGGAGCCCAGGACCCCCATCCTCATAGGCTAAAGTCCCAGCAGGACCACTGGTCCACAGGTATCTCCCTCAGCAAAGACTCTGGGGTTACACGGCCCAGAGGCTGTGCTCACCAAGTGCTTAGCAGGCCTTAAGCCAATCAACATCACAGCATCGTGGACCAAGAGAATGAAGACATCCAGGGGCCAGGAAAGAAGGGCATGGCCAAAGCAAGTGTTACCTGAAATCCAGAGCTCCCATACCAAGAGGGGGTATAGCATTTGACTGAGAGCTCCCATACCAGCCTGACCTTACCAGCACTCCCTCTCCTCTTATTGACAGTCATGGTCAGGTAAGCTCACACCTGTGCTCAGGTGATGCTACCACTACCCACTCTCCCTCATACCATTTATATGACTCTGTGTGTGTGCTATGGCCTCTGTAGGACTCAACCTTAGTCCAGTGTGTGTGTACGTATGCGTGCACGTGTATGGCAGTGCTGCTGTCCAATGATACACACACGTATCAATGTGTTGAGACTGACACACACAACTGTGATGATGGACCTGGCTAGCTGCCCATTCCTGCTCCACAACACCACCTATCCTGTATCTTCTCCATTTTTTTCATTCATTTAAGAACTCAGTCTCTACTCCATGCGAACACGAGGTGGCTTAGGAGCTGTTCCCATCCTCAAGAAAGCTCCTACTCACTTCTACAAACAAGAGATGCACAGCATTTTACAAAAACTAAATCTGTGGGTTTGTTACAATGCACGTGTACATCCACAATTCTACATCCATGCATGCACACAACACAGGCCTGGCCTCTGGTGAAGAGCAGGGCTCCTATGGCTCCCTGGGGTTTTTCTGGCTCTGGGGGCCTTGTGCAGGGGTTCACCAGATAGGCGCTCACTCAGAAGAGGCCAAGTCCACATGACTCCTCCCAGAAAAGTCATCCAGAGATCTCTTTCCCCCGCTACCCTGCTAAAACCCATAATTGAGGAGGCTGACTTTTCTGACCTGCATCCTCAGGAGGGACAGCAGGAAGCCCTAAGCCCAGGGCAGATGCAGGACTTTAGGAGCCTCACCTTGAAAGCCAGATGCTCCACAAAGTAGCCTGCCCCGTTGTTCTTCTCAGTCTCATAACGGCTGCCAGCATCAATCCACACCCCCACCTGGACAAGAAACCACCAACAAAGGTAACACACAAACCACCTCAGCCCCCCCTTACACCCCACCCTGCATGACCCAGCACAAGCCCCAGACAGGGGCTCACAGTCCCACGCTGGGGAAGAGCTTCTCAGCAGGACCCCTGTGCTTAGAGGTACAGGGCACCAGCTGAATGACTAGTCACACTGCATCACCTCTCCTCCCTGCTCTATTTCCTGACTGGTTATCAAGACTCGCAGGGAAGCTTCAAACCAGGCACGTTCACCTGTCCCATCACCACAAGAAATTCTTAAATTCAACCTCACTTTTCAGTTGATTTTTTGTTTCTTCTAGGCAAGCAACTAATCATTTGAAAACAACTTCTTTTCTCCTTCCTAAAAATTATACCCTGCCTTTGTTCTGGTGATTGTGTCCTTTCGCCATTAAAGAAGAGACTATTGGCTTAAACACTGAACATTTTATCATCATAAGTAGCCTTCATTCGCACTTAAAAAAAAGTTTTAAACAGAGCTGGACACCTAACACTGCAAAGTGTCTCCTTGGCACCCAACGAGAGAATCTTAAAATTTTCTTAATAGCCTCCTGGTGTGCTGTGAAACACAAACCACACTACTCACCCCCATGGTGACATAGACCTAATCTTTTAATTTACTATTTGTTTCACAGCTGACTTAAAATGTTCACATCTACTTTCCTAAGAGATGTTGATATACGTACTATGTGTCATAAATTCTTTACACGAACATCTATTACACATCTAACATCTTCGAGAGATACGTTTTACAATCCATGGCATCCTTTGATTATAATTGGCAGCATTCTTTTCCTGCCACTAGAGCACAGTGATGCTCCTTACAATCTAGAGCATCTTAGTGTCCACGAAATACAGCATTCTCTACCAAGCTTCAACAGACCGTGGTTCGGCTTATACAGGTGCCATGTAATAAGGAAACTGCCCATCACCTTTTGCTGTGTTCAGTAACAACTTATATCACAGGACATTATTCGTTCCTGGAAAACTGAAAGAATTTACCAATAAAACCACTTGAAGTTTGGGGTGGGGAGGAGACGGTTCGCTTCTTGAGAATCTTCTCTGTTTATCTGGCCAAGATTTCTATCTTTGAGTGAATTTTGAGGAAAATTATCTACCTAACTGGAATTTTCTAGTTGATTTCTTCTGCAATACATTTCCAGTCTAGGCAAGGGATTATGATTTGGGGCCGTGAGGCTGGCAGTCACCTAATGTCTCTGAACCCCATTTTCCTCATTGAAGGATCACTTCTCTCATATGGGCTGCTGAAGAAAAAGCTGACAAAAGACTTGGCCTCCTGATTGGCAAGCATCACACGCTAAGTAAGTGTTGGTTACGGTGAGGATTGCCCCCAAGAAGTCAAGGCGTGGCTAGGGTAGGGATTGAGGTAGGAGGGTCAATCCTGAGGTGGCTGAGTGGAGTCTGATCCAAACCACAGAGCACTTGAGCCCAAGGTCACACCACGACTTGGGAAAAGAGACCATGCCCAATATGGACGTGCAATCCCGACAGCGGACCCACTCACCGTGCAGGTAGGCTGGGAGGACTGCTCCGAGGCCACTCGCAGCCCATTGTCCAGCTGGCTGACCTGCGTCTCCGGCACGCTCTGCAGGGCCTGGGCGTAGGTGGCGATGCCCCGCAAGACAGGCGACCTCAGCAGGGCCGGCTGCTGGAAAGGGAAGACCAGGACTGAGGACTAGATTGGAGGATCGCTCCTTAGCTCTCAGGCCTGCAGTGGGATCCCCGTCCCCGCCCCCAGGCCAGCCGCGAGACTCCCATGCGTGCCCTCGGCCGTGACCTTCCCACGGCCCTGACCCCGCGACCTCCCCATTCTCGACCCGCCGCCGCTAACAGCCCGCTCCCGGTCTGCGTTCCAAAGACCCGTTCCCCATAGCTCTGCGCTCTCGCTGACACCTCACCGAGCGGCAGCTGCGCACCAGCACTCGCGTCCCGGCGCTGGCCGCCCGGCAAACCGCGGAAGCCGCCATCTTCTGGCGCCAGTGGACGCTGAGCCGCGCCACGCATGCGTAGAGTGGACGCAGCGGCGCGCGAGGCGCAGGCGCAGTACCGCAGACTTGGCGCTCGGCTGCTCCCTGGCGGAGGACGCCGCGGATATTCATTCTCTGCTGGTCGTTAGTTCTTGTCTTCGCGTCCCTGGGTACCAGTGCGCATTAATCCATCTGGCTAGTCATCGTCCTGCGCGGGTCTGTTCTGGATCCAGTCCATCTTCCCTCTTCACCCGTGGTGGTGGCGTGGGGGGCAGAGTGCGCGATGTTTCTCGCCAACAGTGGGCGCCTCGACTCCACTGAGTGCTCAGAGCGGCCGGGCGGGCGGGGAGCGCAGCCACAGCATGTTTGCGAATCGCAACCCCAGGGCTAAACCACCAGGGTGGAACCTGGGACTATGAGGCTGCTGCTGAAAGTCACGGTTTTCTCTTTAAAGGAATGGAGAAAGTTCAGACGGTTGACGTGGAAAGAATTTAGCAATATATTGCTAAGAAAAAAACAACAGTTTTAGAGACTAATTTGTGAAAAGGATTCCTTGTTTGGAAAACAAAACACACACAAAACAAAACGAAGTGCTTTTTCTAATAGGCTACATAGAAAAAAATCCAGAGGAACTCACTCTAAACTCTCATTCAGGTGACTTACAGAAAGTGAATTCAGGGGAAGGGAGAAGAGGCTACCATTTTTGCACTTCTGTATTATTTTAATACATAATTTTAAATTTTTAGGGAATTCCTTGGCGGTCCAGTGGTTAGGACTCTGCGCTTTCACTGCAGTGGCCCGGTTTCAATCCCTGATTGGGGAACTAAGATCCTGCAAGCCGCGGGTCTCAGCCAAAAATAAAAAAGTAAAATAAAAATAAATTTTTTACAAAAAATGTTTGTTGCTTTTGAAATAATAGCATATTTCTGAACTGTACTTCCTTTTACGGGTATATGAGGTTTTCTGTGATCTTCAAAATATCACTCAAAACTTTCTTTTATAAAAATCAGACAGAAGATGCTTAAGTGTGCACTGATAAATATTTTGTGAGCTAAAATTATGTTATGATCTTGACATGAAAAAATAAAGTGAAATAGAATCTCCTAATTAGTTTTTTAAAAACTAGTTTTTAGAACCGTTTTATATTTACAGAATAATTGAGCAGATGGTACAGAATTTCCCATATATCCCTGCCCACATACAGGCATGCACAGTTATTCCTATTAATAGCTTACCTTATTGTGATACATTTGTTACAATTAATGAACCAATATTGACATATTATTATTAACTAAAGTCCATAGTTTATTCAGATTCCCTTAGTTTTAGTTTTTACCTAATATCCTTTTTCGTTCTAGGATCCTATCCAGGATACCACATTCCATTTCGTTGTCATGTCTCCTTAGACTCCTCTTGCCTGTGACACAACCTCTTCCAGTGACCAGCGTATTGTGCACCTTCCTTCTAGCAGAGCTCCCCCAAAGAGCTCACTGCCTCCAATTCCTCTCCTCCCACTCTTTCCCAAACCCACTCCAATCCCACCCCCAATTAATTCCTCCAAAACCACACTTGTAAAGGTAAACAATGAGCTCCATGTTGCTAAATCTAATGGCCAGTGCTCAGACTTGTTTAAAGTGATTGGCCACTTTTTCCCCTTTAGAGCCTCATCCCTTCTCCACCTTTAGTTTCCCATGCTCTCCTGTTCTTGTCCTACCTCCCTGTACATCTCAGTTAAACATGCTAAAGGGCTTCCCTGGTGGCGCAATGGTTGAGAATCTGCCTGCCAGTGCAGGGGACACGGGTTCGAGCCCTGGTCTGGGAGGATCCCACATGCCGCGGAGCAACTGGGCCCGTGAGCCACAACTACTGAGCCTGCGCGTCTGGAACCTGTGCTCCGCAACAAGAGAGGCTGCGATAGTGAGAGGCCCGCGCACCGCGATGAAGAGTGGCCCCCACTTGCCACAACTAGAGAAAGCCCTCATACAGAAACGAAGACCCAACACAGCCATAAATAAATAAATAAATAATTTTAAAAAAAACAAAAATAGCCAAGAAGTTTATTAAAAAAAAAAAAAAAAAAAACATGCTAAAGCTGGGACTTCCCTGGCGGTCCAGTGGTTTGGACTCCGCACTTCCACTGCAGGGGGCGCGGGTTCGATCCCTGGTTGGGGAACTAAGATCCTGAATGCCGTGCAGCGCAGCCGGAAAAAAAAAATGCTAAACTTGAACTCTTTACTTTCCCTCCCAAACCTGTTCCCCCCATAATTGTCTTCATCTCAGTAAATGACACTTCCATTAACCAAGTTGCTCAGGCTAAAAATCTAGGAGTCATCCTTGACTCTTCTCTCTCAAAATCCACACCCAATCTTTTAGCAAATCCAATAATTTCTAATCCAGTTACCTACCCCCACCTTTCCCCCCCCACCACCACTGCTACCCTGGGGTGAGAAGGGAAGGACAATGAGACAACCAGGAAGTGTGATGTGGTAGACGCCCAGGGAAGGATATGTTTCAAGAGATTGGTCAAAAAGGAAATGCTGCTAAAAAGTCAAGTACAAGCAGTGGTCATTGCAATGATTTGGCAAGAGTCTTTGATGACTCATTGATCTTCTGGAATTTACTTGGCCTATGGGGTGAGGTGAGACCAAAATACCCTTTTTCCCCCTAATTTGCAAACTGAATTTTGTAACAATTCTTGACCAGGCCTCATTTCTCTATCCATCTCTGAGACTCCCTTTATTCCCCCCAGAGAGTCTCAAAACTGTAAAAGCAGGTCCATGCGGGCTGCCTGAGAGGGCTCTGGCACTCACCTTACTCTGCTCACTCAATATTTGATATACACTTCAGTTTATTCTTCTAGATTTTTTCTTTTTCTTTTAATTTTAGTTTTTAAATTGTGCTAACATATACATAACATTTAGCACCTTAACCATTATTACATCTTAACATTATACAGTTCGGTGGTATTAATTACATTCAAAATGTTGTGTAGGGAATTCCCTGGCAGTCCAGTGGTTAGGACTCAGCACTTTCACTGCTGGGGCCCGGGTTCGATCCCTGGCCAGGGAACTAAGATCCCGCAAGCCGCATAGTGCAGCCAAAAAAAAAAAAAAAAAAAGTTGTGCAACCATTATCACTATCTAGTCTGCTTTCCAAACTTTTTCCTCATCCCAAACAGAAATTCTATATCCATTAAGCAATAACTCGCCATTTCCCCCTTCCTCAAATCTCTGACAACCTCTATTCTACTTTCTGTCTCTATGAACTTGACTGTTCTAGGTACCTCATATAACTGGGATCATAGAGTTTTGTTGTTAAAAAGATAACAGGCCCAAAATAGAGTCGCTTATGCTAAGCCCCAGGCCACCAAACCAAGTCTTAGTTTTAGTTGGGCTTTCCCAGAAATGGAATCTTAAACCAGTCAATCAGGAATCTCCTGATAAACACTATTTGATCAGGTCATCTGCCTGTTATACTATGACATCCCCTAAAGGAAAGTAACTTTGCAATAACCAACCTGCTTTTTTTGCCTGCTATAGTATCCTTGTTCCCACTCCCTTTTGCCTATCAAAATCTTTCATTTTTGTTCAGCACCTTGGAGCTCTTTTCTACCTGCTAGATTGGATGTGCCTGATTTGAATCAATTTTTGCTCAAATAAACTCTTAAATTTTTTAAACGTGCCTCAGTTTATCTTTCAACATTGTCCTTTTATCGTTGGTTTATTTCACTTAGCATGATGTTTATCTATTTATCTGTTGGTGGACATGGGCTGTTTCTACCTTTTGGCTATTGTGAATAATGCTACAATGAACACTCACTGGCATACAAGCATCTGTTTGAGATGCTGCTTTCAATTATTTTGTTATTTACCTAGGAGGGGAATTGCTGGATCATATGGTAATTATATTTTTAGCTTTTTGAGCAACCACCAAGCAGTTTTCTGTAGTGGCTGTACCATTTTACATTCCTGCCAGCAATGCAAAAGTGTTCTAATTTCTCTACATTCTCACCAATATTTGTTATTCTCCAGTAGCCATCCTAATGGGGGTGACATGATATCTCGTGGTTTTGATTTGTATTTCCATAATGACTAGTGATGTTAAGCATCTTTTCATGTGGTTATTGGCCATTTGTATATCTTCTTTAGACAATGTCTATTCAAGTCCTTTGCCCATTTTTGAATTTGTTTGTTTTTTGTTGTTGAGTTGTAGGAATTCTTTAGGTATTCTGGATATTAGTCCCTCCTTAGATATATGATTTGCAAATATTTTCTCCCATTTCGTGAGCTGTCTTTTTACTCTCTTAATAGTGTTCTTTGATGCACAAATTTTTTATTTTGATGAAGTCCAATTTATCTATTTTTTCTTTTGTTACCTGTTCTTTTAATGTCATACTTAAGAAATCATTGCCTTCTCCAAGATTATGAAGATTTCCATCTATGTTTTCTTCTAAAAGTTTTATAGTTTTAACTTTTAAATTTAAATCTTTGATCCTTTTTACTTAATTTTGTATATGATGTAAGGTAAGGGTCCAACTTCATTCTTTTGCATGTGGATATTCAGTTTTCTCAGCACCATTTTTTGAAAAGACTATCTTTTCCCCATTAAATGGTCTTTGCATTCTTGTTGAAAATCAACTGAATATATATGTGAAGGTGTATTTCTGGGCTTTCTATTCTATTTCATTGGTCTATATGTCTATTCTTATGCCAGCACCACACTGTTTTGATTACAGTACCTTTGTAGTACATTTTGGAAATCAGAAAGTTTGAGTCCTCCAACTTTGTTCTTCTTTTCCAAGATCGTTTTGGCTATTCAGGGTCCCTTGAGATTCCATATAAATTTTAGGATGGGTTTTTCTATTTCTCTTATAAAATACCGTTGAGATTTTCACTGGGATTACACTGAATCTGTAGAACACTTTGGGTAGTATTGCCATTTTCACAGTATTAAGTCCTCCAATCAAAGAACATGGAATGTCTTTCTATTTATTTAGGTCTTTTAAATTTCTTTCAGCAATGTTTTTCAGCAAGAAGAAATCAGGTGGCACCTTCAGCACTTCACTTGGAAATTTTTTCTGCTAAATATTACAGTTCATCATTTACAAGTTCTGCTTTCCATCCAAATACGGGTTATGATTCCACTAAGCTTCCCACAACTATTTAACAAAGATTCCTTTTACTCCTGGTTTCCAATAACATGTTCCTAATTTTCTTCTGAGCCCTCAATAGCAGCATTCTTAATGTCCAAATTTCTGCTAACACTTGTTTGAAGGTAGTTTTGGCTTTTTCTATTATGCTCCCTGACATTCTTCCAGCCTTTGCTCACTGCCCAATTCCAAAGCCATTTCCACATTTTTAGGATTTGTTACAGCAGTACCTCTCACTCTTGATACCAATATTTAGTAGTTTTCTATTGCTGCCATAACAAATCACCACAGACTTAATGGCTTAGAACAAAACAAATTTATTATCTCACAGTTCTGTAGGCCCAAAATCCAACATGGATGTCATTGGGCTAAAATCAAGGCATTAGCAGGGCTGTGTTCCTTTCTGGACACTCTAGGGGAGAATGTGTCCTTGGTCATTCAGGTTATTGGCAGAAGTTAGATCATAGTGGTTGAAGGACTGAGGTTTCTGTTTTCTTGCTGGCTATCACCCAAGGGTCATTCCCAGCTTCTAGAGGCCATCTGAATTCCTTGGATCTTTGGGTGGTGGAAGATCTCTTCCACCACCTTCAAAGCCAGCAGCAGAGGATTAGTACCTCTCACACTTTGAATCCGACCAACTCTCCTGCCCTCCTCTTCCACTTTTAAGAGCTCATGCAATTACACTTGGCCCACCAAAATAATCCAGAATAATCTTCCCATTTTAATGTCTTTAACTTAATTCCATCTGCAAAATCCTCTTTGCCATGTACTGTAAAATATTCACAGATTCCAAGGACATCTTGAGGGCCATTATCCTGCCTACCACAGCCTCCCTAGGAGACACCAACTCCTGTCCCTTCCCAGCCTGCCCTCTCCTGTGCTCCAGAATTCCTTCTTTCCCCTGAAATCCTGACCATCTTATAGTTCGTGGAACAGGTCAAGGTCTCTTTCCCCACCTGGCCCTTGTATGTGCTTATCCTTCTGACTGGAGCACTCTCCCCGTCCTCTCATCACCCCACTCACCCTTCAGGTCCCAGCAGTCAGCCCCACACCAGCCCTACTCCAACTGGCTCAGCACAACTCTCTGCAGAGGAATTGAGTTTTTGAGTCTGCTTCATCACCACCTCTACCCTCCCCTATTTGTGAGTGGGTGAGGGAGGAGCCTGTTCTGTTCATCAGCAGATCCTGATGCCTATGGTAGAAGGAAGGGAGGAAGCAGGTGAGGGCCCCTTTGGGGAGGTTCAGCCCTCATCCCACTTCCAGGAGCTTTAGAGCAAGGGCCACTTAGGTGCCAGAGCATGTTTGAGATGTCACAAAGATGAAGGCAGCCAGGGCCCTCCCTCTACCCCCAGCCCCAGCTCAGGCCCTGCAGGCTCAACCAGGAGCCCTAGCTGACTCAGCCAGGTGGTCACCTCTGGGCTGCCCTCTCTGGACCACCCACATCTGCCCTGATGGCCAAGTCTTCTCCCAACACACTGGGGGCCCCTGAGGAGCCCCAGAAGAGCAGTTGTATTTATGAGTGGGATCCCTAGAGAGGAGGGGTCAGTTGGTGTGGGCAATGGAGCAGTGTGAGCCAGCCTGGGGCCCACCTGCCCAGCCATCAATGGGCACCGAGGCCTCGATGGGTGTGCTGGCTCTAAAAGTAGAAAAGGGGCACAGGGTCCAGACAGGCCTGGAGAGAGTAAGACACACAGGCCTGAGCCTGGCCCAGAGCCTCAGGCCATCCCCGCCCCAACAGGCCACCAGGCAAAGAGAGCAGTATGTTGGGTCACCCGCTCTGGGCAGGAGTCTCCTTTATTTGGGTTCGCTGCTGGGTGGCTAGACGCTGCAGATGGCCCTCAATATGGACCAGGAGGGCATCCAGCATGTGCAGGACCCCAAGGAGTAGGGCACGGTCTGAGATCGGGGCCCGTCGTTTCCAGGGTGCACAGGGGTTAGCCGTCGCCTGCGGATGCTGAGGATAGGACCAAGAGGCAGGAGTGAGAACAGAGGAACGGGACAGAGGTGTGGTGGGAAGGGGGACTTAGGGTGATGGAGGATCGTGGAGGGTCTGTTGTGGCCTAGTATGGTCATGGGGCCCATGGAGGCTGGATGAGGAATAGCGATAATAAAGAGGGAGGATGGGGCCGGGTACTACCCATGGGAAATGGCCAGGGACTGTTGGGTGCGGACAGATGTAGGGACCCTGGGGTGTGAGTGATGGGGGAGGGGCAGGGGGAGGGGCAGCAGGAGGCCCACAAGACATGAGTGGGAGGATGGGTAGAGAATTATGACCTCATTGGGTAGGAACAGAGGTAGGAGGCTGTGGGGACAGAGCAGTGCCACGCTCACCTCACTCTTAGTGGCCTGTGAGCGCCGCCGTTGCATCACCGCACGGCTGAGCATCAGCATCATGGTAGTGGCGACGGTGACCCCAGCCACTGGGTAGATGCGGTTCACCCCCAGGCCCATCCAATGGCCAGGACAGCCCAGGCTGCCCTTGCAACCCTCCAGGCTGTTTGGCTGGCACCCCCAGGGCTGTAAGTCCAGCCCCACCTGGTACCACAGGGGCCGTGACCAGGTGTGGGTGCGGACAGGCATCGCTAGCAGAAGCAGCCATGGCAGGAAGGCCTGTGCGTGCAGCATGGCTGCTGCAAGTACTAGGGGCCGGAACCTGGGCGCCTGGCAACGGACAAACACTCCTCCCCCAGGGGCAGGTGAGGCAGTAGGTTCCAGCTGGGCCCATGGCTTTCAGGAGGGGCGGCCTGGCCAGAAAATATGGGGCGGGGGGTGGGGGGCGGGATTCCAGGGCCGGGGAGGAGGGCAGGCTTGGGGCCCAGGAATGAAAGAATGCCTCCTTCCCCCTCTCCTTCCTCCTCACCTAACATACAAACCCTAAAATTCTAACACCCACAGCTCCTAATGCTGCTCTCCACCAGTGGCAGCACCAACCACAGGCCAACCAAGCTAAGCACACAGAGCTGCTCCCTGCTCCCCTATGCCCAGACTCAGCCCCATGGTCCACATCGCAGCAGAGTGAGCACTCAGAAATGTGGGCGCGCACTCTCTGAATAAAGCCTGAAGGCTCACCCTGGCCTATGAGGTGCTCAGTGCTCTGGTCTCCCCTCCTGCCTCTTGTAGGCCTCCCTGGTGTTCCTTGAACACACCTGCTGTTCCCTACACTAGGAGCACTGTCCTAGAAAGAGAACTCTCACGGCTGGATTTCAGCTCAAGTGTCACCTGCTCCCTGAGTCTCCCTCCCATGACCATCCTGGGTAACACAGTCCCTTCTCTTTCACGTGACCCTGTTTTATTTATTTATTTGGCCACACTGTGGCATGTGGGATCTTAGTTCCCCAACCAGGGATTGAACCCGTGCGCCCTGCAATGGAAGCGCAGAGTCTTAACCACTGGACTGCCAGGGAATTCCTGACCCTGTTTCATTTTCTTCAAAGCATTTCCAAGTACAGGTATACCTTGGAGATACTGTGCTTCGGTTCTAGACCACCACAATAAAGCGAGTTGCACAAATTTTTCAGTTTCCCGGTGCATATAAAAGTTATGTTTACACTACACTATAGTCTATTAAGCATGCAATAGCATTATGTCTAAAAAAAAGTACATACCTTAATTTAAAAAAACACTTTATTGCTAAAAATTGCTAACCATCATCTGAGCCTTCAGCGAGTCACAGTAGTAACATCAAAGATCACTGATCACAGATCCTCCTAACAAATATAATAATAATGAAAAAGTTTGAAATACTTCGAGAATTACCACAATGTGACAGTGACATGCGGTGAGCAAATGATGCTGGAAAAATGGCACCAAAAGACTTGATTGACTCAGGGTTGCCATAAACTTTCAATTTGTAAAAAACACAGTATCGGCGAAGTGCAATAAAACAAGGTCTGCCTGTATCTGCAAGTTCATGTTTGAGGTTTACCTTCCACTCCAGTACATAGGTTCACTTAACCAGTATTTACCAAGCACTTCCTTGTGCCCGGCGCTGTTCCTGGTGCCTGGAGGCAGTGTGACAAAGGGCCCTGACTTCCTGGGCAGGGTTTGGGGGTGGGGAAAGGACAGATGATTTGTGAACACAGAGCAGG
This sequence comes from Balaenoptera physalus, assembly GCF_965194825.1. NCBI lineage: Eukaryota > Metazoa > Chordata > Mammalia > Artiodactyla > Balaenopteridae > Balaenoptera > Balaenoptera physalus. Next base: position 71,344,757 of record NC_138896.1, read on the forward strand.
GCACTAACATAGGCCAGGATAGAAACAGCCAGGCAAGGGGTGCCTCTGTGACTTGCAGGGCAGGGCAGCCTCTGTCCACTGGTCCAGCACAGAGCCCAGGGCCTGGTCGGGACCTGCGAACGGCAGGCTCACTTGTTTTGGCAGGTGACGTGAGCCCAGCACTGTTGCAAGCTGTTTGTGGCATTTACTCATTTAATACTCATTGAGGAACCCGTGAAGTGGGTACTATTACCATTTCTGCTCTCCTGATGAGGATACTGAGGCCCAGAAAGGTTCGATCCCCCCCACCCTGGCCCCCAGTCACTCAGTATCAGCTGGCCTGAAGGCCCATTGCTGCCCACTGGGCCACATGCCCAGATGTTGGTGTTTTATGGCAGAAATCAACACGTGGTTCTTGGCTGACGGTGACCTGCAAAGCCCAGGTGATCTAATTATACAAATAAGCATTTTCCCCAGGTAAATCAATCATGCACATTCTTTCCTTTCTTTTCTTTTCTTTTGGCTGCACCATGCTGCTTGTGGGATCTTAGTTCCCCAACCAGGGATCGATCGAACCCTCACCCTTGACAGTGAAAGCATTGAGTCCTAACCACTAGACTGCCAGGGAATTCCCACATTCTTACTTCTCAATGCAGACTGGCAACACCTGTGAATACCCTGTGCTTCCTCGGCTGGTTGCTCAGGTGTTCACACCACACCCTCCAGGGGCTGCCCAGTAGCGCCAGGCCTGCTCTGCACCTTATCAGGGGTCCCTGAGAACAGGTCATTCCTGAGAAGCAGCTCTGATTCCAACCATTTTACAGCCGAGGACACAGGTGCCGAGGGCTGCGCGTGGCTGGGGAGGAACTTGGACCTGGGACGCCCCCATCCTGGGCCTAGCCCCGCAGCTCTCCCTCCTGCTCCACACTCCCCCTGCCTGACCCTGCCCTCCCCGAACTTTCCCCCCAACTTCCGACCCCAATTCCCACTTTGGGGCATAAGAAGGGTCAGGAGCCAGGGCTGTGGATTATACCCTTGCCCCTGCCAAGCCCCCACCAAGCCACAGCAGAGCCTGGCATTGGGCAAACAAATCTTTATTCCTGAGGCTAAAAACATGCATGCTCCTCCAACTCGGCCAGTGCCTTATCCCAGGCCTAGAGCACTGAACTTGGAGTCCCAGGACCTCCATCCCTGAGTTATGTGCGTGCGTACGGAGGGGACTCCTGGGTGACATCTGGAGGCAGCCCAGGGGTAGGGGGTCCTCACGGGTACCCTGTCGCAACCTCCAGAGGTGGGCAGTCTCAGGCAGGGTGGCAGCACGGTCAGAGTTTGGTAACCTGGGCAGGGAGAGGAAGAGAGGCTCCTGTCAGTTTCCGAAGGACATACTACCCCCTCCCCCGGGAGCAGCTTCCTCTAAAGGCAGGAGGGGAAGGCAGTGGATCCACTGGGGGCAGACCTAATCAGAGCCATCGAGGAAGGGTGGACTTCCTGGAAATGGGGTCAGGATGGGACAAGCAGTAGATAAACAGAAAGAGCTCAGCAACAGAGGTCAGCTCACCAAAACAGGGTTGACAGGGCTGGACCTCGGGTGTTGGAGTGCAAAGATGACAGCATCGTGAACAGAGGCAAAGAGATGCTGCTTGGTGATAGATGCATCGAAGAAGTGTCCCACCTCAAGTTGCGTGACCACGGGAGCTGTAGGCAAGGAGTTGGTCTCCCCTGACCCGCAGAACCCCCAGGAACCTCCAGGCACTGGCGGAATGTCATCCTGACCACCACCCCTGAGGCTTATAGCTAAACCCCAACTCTTGACCCTTGACCCCTCCCTCCCAGGACACCTCTGACCTCCAGTTTCAGAGAAAGACTTTTTCCTTGTGCTGCCTGGCAGATTCCTTGGCCAGAATCCCCACCCCCTCCCCGGACCGTTCTTCCTGTCTGCACCCCACGCACAGTGGCAGGCGGCCATGTACACCTCCACCTCGATCTCCCGGAAGTCACGGAAAATCTGTGGCAGAAAAGGGGGCCAGACTCAGAGGGAGGCTCAGGGGCTCCGAGGGGGGACTTGGGCAGGCTTGGGGGGAGGGAGTTCAGAGGGGGAGCTCAGAGGGTTGGGGGTTAGGCTCAGAGGGCTCTTGGAGTTAGTTATGGGGTCAGGGTTGAAGGGCCTTGTCCTCCCCCAAGGCCCTTCTTAGGGGTGCCCCCAGCCCCTTACATTCTTCAGGCTCTTGAGACACACAGTGTCCACGAAGGAAAGGGAGCTTAGGTCCAGGATGAGGCTGTGGAAATCTGGCTGAGGCAGGCCCAGGGTCTTCAGTGAGGACATGTCTGGGGCCTTGGCATCTTCTTGACCCCTGGCTGCTGTATCCTCTAGCTCAGTCCCTGCGCTCACCTGCTGGGAAACCAGACACACTGTAAGGGCCGCCCACGGGGGGTAAAGGCAGGGAACATACACAGACGTGCAGAGACACACAGGATCAGACGTGTAAACGGCCACGTATATGGGACATGCAGTGGACACATGAGGATATGGAGACAGGGAGCCTGTACGTAAAGACAGGAGGGACACATGGGGACACACAGGAGAGGGTGCCCAGACTCCGGGAGCACACACAGATATGCATCTACTGCTCTGTTACCTCCTGGGCCCATACTTAACAGGGACACTTAAGAAGGAAGGGCATCAGAGACCACGCCCCATCCTCAGTCAGCCAGAGTGACTGACTGAGGACGGGGACAAACCAGAAGAGACACATGGACACACGCGCACACACAGATATCCTGGCACCCTGCCGGAGTCTTTTTTTGGGGGAGGGGGGCGCTGCACAGCATGTGGAACTTCCCTGACCAGGGATGGAACCCATGGCCCCTGCACTGGGAGCGTAGAGTCTTAACCACTGGCCTGCCAGGGAAGTCCTGCCTGAGCCTCTAATTGAGATTCGTGTCCCCTTTGATCCCAGATTTTTCCCACATGCCCAATCCCTTCCCTCTGCCCATGAACACAGTCTTGTAGAATTCACAAATTCAAGGTCTTTGGCTAGGCCTCAGATTACAGATCAGAGAGCCACAAGCAGAATTCTATGGCATATCACTAGAGACCTCCCTGCAGAGCATCTGATCCATCACTCCACTCCACACATGGGCACTCTCATCCCTGCAGCTCATGGTTGGCCGCTCTCCCACCTCCAGCCTCACCTTGGCCTTGGAGCCCTCCACATCGCTGCTCTCGATGTCTGTGACACTGGTGTTGACATTGATGGAAATGGAAGTGCCCTTGGAGGCGGCAGCCTAGGCCAGGAAAGAGGGGGACCAGGAAAGAGGTGTCCCATCTGTCATATGACAACCAGGCCAGGCAGGTGGACCAGGAGCTGAAGCTTGGGACCAGGGCAGCCAGGCTGAAGGCTGTGGGGTTTTGACCTACTTTGGGAAGAGGACTGTGATGGTTCACGCCATCATTGGCTTAGGAGGCGGGAGAAAAACAAAACTGCCCCCAGAACCCTGACCTGCAGGGTCGCTGGGGGCATCAGGGAGAGAGGAGGGATGAAGAATGAGGGTGAGAAGCCAGGAGGCTGGGAGCAAGGACGGGTGGGGTCAGAAGGGCCCCTGCCTGTTTCGGGAGCTTATTCTCTTTCTGAAGTCGCTTCAGCTTTAGCTCCTGCTTCCTGAGCAGTTTCTTCTTCTGGGAGATGAGGTGGTCCACGTTCACACCGCACTAGAGCAAAGGGCAGGGCAGGGGATGTGGACACTGGGGAGGTGAGAGACTCTCTGCCCCTCCCGCTGTGGACCCCAGGCCTCACCCTCTGCTTCAGCGTGTCACTGTAGAGCTCAGCGTTGGCAAAGTACATGGTGGCCGAGGAGCGGAAGACCTTCACGCCGGGGACCTCCCTGGCCTGGGGATGGGTCAGGTTGGGGGTGGCTGAGCCCTCGTCTCTCCTAGCTGCATCTTGTTCTCTTTCTTTCCTCCCCTGTGTACCCCAGTACCTGCCATCACCAACCCTCTGCTTCCCAGCCAACAGAGGCCCGGCCTGCGGCCCGTGCCCTCCCAGGAGCTGGTGGGGTCATCCTGACCCCTCAGGTGGGCCTGTCAGAGCTGCTGCTTCTTCCTCCAGGGCATCCTGAACCTCTCCCACCCCATCTCCCCTGTCCTTCTGCCAATACCCAGGCCAGGTTTCAATGGCTCTTAGCTTCCGCTTGGGTCTCCAACCCCAGCACTGGGGTCTGTTTTCTGTATGTGGACAGAGAGACCCTCCTCAGCTGCCAGCCCAGCCAAGCCTTCCCCGGCTCCCACCCCGCTCAGGACACTCCAGGTCTCTGCTCAGCCTCTGGGCCTGAACGATGTCCCTGCGCCACCCCCCACCTCCCTTTCCATCCAGCTGAGCTTCTCCCCTCATGTCCTTCCCTCACTCTGCCTCATCATACTATGCTCAGCCTTCAAGGCTCCATCAGGGAAAATGAGCTTGTTTTATTCCAGAGCCCCCACCTTTGTTCCCAGGGCTTGACGTGAGACTTCTCAGGAGGTAAAGGACAGAGATTCAGTAACCCCACTGATGAGGTCAGCAAACAGCCTCCCCTACATCCTCGTGCCCCAGATCCTGCCCCTCTACATTCCTGACCCAGGGCTACTCTGCAGGATGGGGCTTGTACCGCGGCCTCTAAGACAGACTCCTCCCCCAGGCCCTAAGGCCCCTACTCTGAGTATGGGGGTCAGAGACCCAAATTCCTCCCTCGAAATTCCAAGGACCAAAGCACCCTTAGCGCCCCACCCCCGTGTCCTTGCCAAGTACGCAAGGACCTGATAAGGGATGGCCCAGTCTGCCTCTGTCCCACCCCATCCACGCCATCCTCTGGCTTAGCCCCTGCCACTCACTTCTGAGTACTCTGCCACGTCTCTGTAAATATCTGTGTCTGGCACCTGCCCCAGGACAGAGTAGTGGGGCCTGTGAAAGAGAGAGTGTGAGAAGAGAGGGGCATTAGGAGAGGGGGCAATGAGGGGGTTCTAAGGAGCCTTGGGTCACCCCCCAAGATGTGGGAAAGCTGGGGGAAACCAGCGTGGACGTCACTCCCTCACCAGCTGGAATGAGGGGGGAACCAAAGGGGTGACTCACAGCTGTGTGCGGACCACCACGAGCAGCAGGGAGAAGACTACCGCAACTGCCAGGCCAAGGTCCAGGTTTAGCAGGATGGTGGCCACAAAGGTCACCAGCCAGATGAGCTAAAAACAGAAGGGTAGTAGTCAACAGGGTCTAGAAGGGTCACTGGGGCTGAAGGCCCTGACCCCACCCCTGGGCTCCCAGGCCTCTCACCAGATCCACTCGATTTGCCTTCCAGAGGGAGCGTATGTCGGTGAACTGCATCAACATGCCCTTCAGGTTCACAATGATGGCAGCAGCCAGGACTGCCTGAGGGAGGGGGAGGGTCACCAGGAGCTACTGAGGGGTGCGGGATGCTGACAGCCCTGACCAGCCGGCATGAGCCAGACTGTCCTCAAGCACCTGGGTATGACCCCGAATGACACTAGCCACCTCCTGCCCCCGGACCTAACAACTTGGGTCTGACTCTCAAAGATTCTTACCCCTGACTGTCGACTCCAAATCTCAACCCAGAGATCTCAAGCTTGAAAAACAGGGCATGACCCTGTATCCCTCCCCCTCACCCAGGCCCTGACTGACTGATCTGAGTCCCTGGCCTGGCCAAGGCCCTCAAGCCTGGCTGGGTGCGGGATGGCGGCTCACCTTGGGCAGGTCTTGGAAGAGTTCTCCAAGTTTGACGATGATAATGAGGATGAAGAGGGAGGAGATGGCTCCAGCCACCTGTACAGTGGGAGTGAGCGGGCAGATGGGTGGGCGGGAGTGTAGGGGAGAAGGAGGCGAGAGCAGGGGGAAAGGGGGAGAAGCGGGGAGGGAGGAGAGCAGGGGGTGGGACCACCCAGGCAAAGCCGTGTGCGTGCAGATGCACACCCAAGCCCACACCTGCAGCCCACCTGTGTGTTGCCCCCGGTGCTCTCCTGTACCAGGCTCCGAGACATAGAGCAGCTCACAGGGAAGCACTGAAAGATGCCCCCGATGAGGTTACTGAGGCCAAGTGCCACCAGCTCCTGATGGGGGTAGTGCAGGTGTGAGGACACATCACTAGCAGTGCGTGGTCACTGTGTCCAGGCCTACGCATCCCCAACCTCCATCCCCACTCGGTAGCCCCCAAAGACTTCGCCGCTGTCCCATGTGTCCTGCTCTCCCACCCTCAGTCCCCCATGTGGCCCCAGCACATCTGTTTGCTGTTTCCCTGTCTCCCACCTGATACTCCAGCCCCCCAGGCCCTGGGGTCTCTGTACACCCGCCCCCTCCGTGTCTCACATCCCATTCCCCAGACCTGGTTGCTGTCCACCCGGTAGCCATGCCTCAGGGCGAAGATCTTCCCCAGCGAGATGGCAATGGCGAACCCAACCACAGCGATGGCGAAGGCATTTCCCACAAGCCTGGCGAACAGCTGGGGGCTGGGGGCCACTGGGGGCACCAGCCTGTGAGGGGCATCTGTGAGGCCAAAGGAACGTTGTGGCCCTGGCCACCCAACCCTCCCTGACCTGACAGGGGCCGGAGCTCACCCTGCAGGGATTTTGCCCACGACATCCACCCCAAATCTGTGCTGCAGTCCCACGCCGTAGGAGATGCCTGTGGCCCCGATGAGCTGCAGGGAGAGGACAGAGTCAGGGGAGGTAGGTGCTGGCACCACCGTTAAGGGGGATGGAGAAATCACTTTGGGCGTAAAGAGAGAGGACTGAAGCGAAACCTTCAGAGGGGTGGGCAGAAGTCAGCGATAGGGTAAGAGATGGACACCACCATTTTGGGGAAAGGGAGATGCTGTCAGGGGCTGTCGGCTGTGGTCCCCCCAGTCCTCAGTGCCCACGCCAACTGGTCTTTAACTATCTGAGGGACGCCCACACAGCAGGGACTCCTCACTTGCCCTTCCCCCTGCCCCCCCTCCCCCCCACCAGAATTCGAACCGTGAGCAGCTCCCCGGGGAGCGGCATGGGCAGTTGTTGCCGCAGCTTGTCATTCAACAGCTTCACCAGCACGAGCACCACCCCTGCCACAACTGCGGTGACCATGGTGCCGACCACAGTCTGGGGCAGCTTCCAGCAGACCTCCAGTACTGTCTGAGGGGAGGGGGGGGTCACAGTCAGCACTCAAGGTCCTGGGCCCACCCACCCTTCCCTCCTCCCACCCTCACTCACATAGATGAGGGACAGTGGCCCAGAGCGGCTGCTCAGATGGAGGCCAAACACATACTTGAGCTGTGAGACGAAGACCTGCACAGACGCGGCTGTGGTATAGGCTCGGACCAGAGGCTCTGACAGATAGGTGACCACGAAGCCAAAATGGACCAGGCCCAACCCCACCTGTGGGGTGCACAGGGCAGTCAGGGGAGGAGAGGGTCCTGGGGGTGGCCAGGGCAGAGCCCAGGGCAGGTGGGATCAGAGGGGGATGAGTGATGAGGAGGAGGAAGATGGTGATGGCCAGACACTCAGGGGACCTGGCAGATGGGGTGAGGGGTGGGTCTGGCAGTCAGGGGCCTGTACTCCTGACTGCTCCGCACCTGGAAGAGGCCAACAAGGACACTGAGTGTGGAGGCCACCTGCACCCGAGCAGCATCTCTGGCCGCCACATCGACAGTGGAGTTCGAGGCCTGCAGGAAGGCTTCATCTGGAGCCAGTGATTCTGTCACACTGCCCACCATCACGGACATGACAGCAAAGGTGCCTGCGGGGGCAGATCAGGGTGGTCTGAAGGGGAGGGGGCACTGCCCTGCCCTGGAGTCCTGGTCTTAAGGGAGAGGCCAGGAGACACCCAGTTCTAGACCAATATCCTCAGACTTGCTGTGCAAATAGAGGCAGCGCTGGCAGTCAGGTATGAACTCTAAGTTCAAAGGCTCTTGAGTGTGGCTAGAAATGTTGGCCCTGTATCATCTACCTTGTCCCACCTGTGTCCACTGGCTCAGGACCACTCCCCCTGTGAAAAGTGGAATGGGGAAGGGGACATGGCCTGCCTCAGGCTCTCAGGTCTATGCCAAGTCTGGGCCCCTTGAGTTGCTTCACCCACCCATATCCTCCTGGGCCAGGGCCTCTAGGTAATCTGAATCTGTCTCCACGGTCAGAGGCCCAGTCCTGCCTGGAATAACTCTTGGGCCAGTCTCCCACTGGCCTGGCATCAATGCCTCCCTCCCTCTTCCCTGAGTTTCCTTGCCCTGCTCAGCCCTCCCTCACCCTGTCCTCCGTGGGGAATGTGGGCATCCTCCTGGCTCCACTCACCCACGGAGATGTGCCGGGAAGTGCCGAACAGGAAATAGATAAAGACAGGATAGAAGGAGCTGTAGAGGCCAAACACGGGGGGCAGTCCAGCCAGGAGGGCATAGGCCAGGCCTGGAGGTGGAATGGTAGCAATGTAGACTTGGAGGCCAGGGTCTTGAAAGGATGAGGAAATCCCAGCCCTGGGTCATGCGCCATAGTTGCAGGGGCAGGGGTCATGCTTCTGGCTTTTGGCAGAGGGGTGGGGGGAGGCGGGGGCAGGCAGTGGTTCACAGATTACTACAGGCCAGGGCCTTGAAGGGTCGGGGTCACCATCCAAGGGCTGAGGGGACAGTCTCGAGGTCAAGGGTGGCTCACCCTGTGGTAGCTGCATAATGGCCACACTCAGGCCAGACAACAAGTCACCCAGAAGCCAGTCACGCACAGGATACTGGGGTAGCCAGGCCAAAACTGGGAAGTACTGGAGCAGAAGGGCTTGGGCCCGAGCATGGGAGCACCTGGGGACACAAGGGTAGGTATCACAGACAGGGGCTACCTGAGTCCTGCCAGTGCCCCCAGTACCCCCCACCTCAGCCTCACCGAAACCAGGTTCGCCACTGGAGGGTCCCAGTTCCTGAGCTCTGGCTCCCCAGCTCCTCCAGCTGTTCTTGGTTCAGCAGTGGCCGCTCCACATGGTAATCTCGCCTCCTCAGCTCCATTGCCTGCGTTGTGGACAGCAGTGCCTGTGTGTCCCTCTGTCTGGGTGGTGAGGCCAGAGACACAGTGAGGGCACTCCTGGCCCAACCTCCCCTAGACCTCCACCTGGGACCACAGAGTCGCCCACCTGACTTTTCTAGATCCCAAGATCTAGGTAGGTCCAACCCCCCAGCTGGCTCCTGCAGGCCCTATGCCCAGGCCCAGGCAGGGGCAGTACCTGAACTTTGGCTGGTGGAAGACTCTTGCTGGGCCAAAGTCCCCCACAAAGAGGCAGCAGGATGAACACAAGCCACACTTCAGTCCAGCCCTGAGTGTTCACCAATCTAGGTTCCAGGCTGACTGTCCCTCCCAGCCCCCTCCTCCCAGCCCCAACTCTTCTCCAGCCAATCCCAGTCCAGTCCGAGTCCTTATCCAGCTGCCCCACGAGCCCAGCGCATGCTGTCTGAGAGCACACGCAAGGAAGGAATCCAGCAAACCAGGCAAGTCTCTCTTCACATGAGAAGCCTCTACGAGAAGGAAAGTGTTGGGGCTAAGATTGCCCCCGGGCCTCCAGCCACAGGGTCCAGGTTGTAGACCTGGACAAGCTCAGGCCTAATCTGGGAAAGCCAGGGGATGGCTCTCACCGGGAGGGAGAGTTTTCCCCCTGGAAAGAGAAGTCCCCATTTCAAGGGGGGACAATCTCACCTGGGAATAGATCTCCGGGAGGATCTCGCCTAAGGAGAAGCTCTCACCTGACAGGAAAGTTTTCACCAGCTAGGTAAGTTCTGTCCTGAGGTGAATCTCTGATCTGCCCAGTGGCTACCACCTGATTAAGGGAAACGATCTCACTTGGGAATAGGAGATCTGGGGGGGAAGGGGGGCAGTTCTTACCTGGGGGAAGCTGTCTCAAAAACAGTTCTCACTTGGGAATAGGAGCTCTTGGAGGGGGAGCGCTTACCTGGGGGAAAGCTTTCACTAGCAGGGAAAGGTTTCACCTGCCAGGAAAGTTCTGATCTGGAGGGTATTCTCACCTAAGGGAAGCTATGACCTGGGGGGGTTCCCACCTGTAATGGGAGAAAACTCTCACCTGGGAATGGATCTCAGAGGGGGGAATCTTACCTGGAGGGAAGCTCTCCCCTGCTGGGAAAGGCTTCACCTGTCAGGAAAGTTCTGATCTGTGAGAAGCTCTGACCTACGGTGAGGTTCCCACCCGAGGGGCAGGAGCTCACCTGGAAAGGGCCCCTAACCTGGATGTCCCCGTTGGAGGATGCAGTGGAATGGGTGCGAGGACGATCCTCAGAGACTCTTGGCATTGCCGGCTCACAGAGATCTTCAAGCCCCGTGGCCCCTCCTCTGTGAGTCACTCGAGGTCTTTTAAGGGCTCCCACTCCCGCCACCCCTCCCCCTCCCCGTCGAACCCGTGCTTGGAGGGAGGGGCTTAGATCCTTGACCCCTCCCTCTAGGAGGGCCCAGCGGCCAGAAGGGCCGGAGCGCACAATCCCGGACCAGTTGCATCCCTGGGTGGACCCAGGCCCTAGCTACGGACACTCTTGCAGCCACGTCCCGGGCCCAAACGCGCCGTACCGGCGCACCTCCTGGGCCGGGGCTCCTCCGCACACAGCCGCCGGGAGGCGGCCCCCGGCTAGCCCTCGGACGGCGCTCGAGCGGCTTTCCGCACAGCCCGCAGGGGCTGGGGTCGCGCCGGCTCCCGCCCCATCCCTCGCTACGGTTGGGCAGCCGCCTGCAGAAAATCGACAAAGCGGTAAACCGAGGCGCGGCAGGCGGGAAATGCCTGCTCCGGACTCGGCGGTACCCTTTCCGAGCTAACCCAAGCCGGGCGCCTGCTCGGGGGCCAAGGGGTGGCCCGCGCCTCGCGGACTCGAACACTGGGAACCGGGGCCGCGCCCTGCACTCACCCCGGCGCTTCCGACAGCCCCATGGCGGGTGGGCAAACCGAGAGGCGGTAGTCCCCACAGCTCGAGCGAGAGGCCGCAGCGGCCCGAAAGGCGGGGCCGGGACGGGGGCTAAGCCTGAGGCGCGCTCCCAGGGGCCAATCCCCGGGCAGGACGGGGAAGGCTTGGGCCAGTCAGCGTGCTGGGGCGGAGCCTAAGGGGCGGTCTCCCGGCGCCGCGAACCCTGAGGAGGGAGATTTAACCCCTTCCTCCCCCTGGGCCTTGGCCTTGGCTTGTGCTCCCCCTCGTGGCCCGCCTAGCTCTCCTCCCTGAGCCGGTTGTTATCGCAGAAGTGGGACTAAGGACCCGAGCTGGCCTGGCCGTAGCCGCGGCCCCAGGTCCCTGAGTAGGGTGGGGCCGATACCACCAGGTCCCGGCTTCTTGCGGAGGGTCCCCGCGGGACGCGGAGCAGGATGTCTAGGGTTGCGGTTGGTGACCAGAGCCTTATCTCTCCGTGGGGTATCCGGGTCCATGGGGCCTCTCATGCCTCCAGTTGAGGGTGCCACCCTCACTCAGGCCTTCCCCCTGAGACCTGGCATGTCTCTGAGACCGAAGGGGCTCAAAGGCCTCCCTTCAACGCTGGGCACGCAGACCTTAAAGGCTGCGAGGTTCCCCTCCCCCGCACATAACACTGGCCCGGCAACAGGCCCGTTCTGCCTGAGTTCTTGTGGAACGCGGTGTCCTGGCAGCTCTATGTCTGAGAGGCTGGCCGGGGGTCAGTGCTGTCAACGGGCTGAGGGCAGTTCCTAGGGTCGGTTTGAAGGCCAGGGCAAATGCCAGGTCAGGGCTGCAGGCCCTGCGGACCGAGGAAGCCATCATGTTGCTGCCTTGACCAGGCCTTACTCTCAGCACCTGTGCTCATACTTCAGGCCCAACCTCAAGGCGAAGGGACAGAATTCAGGATGAAAGAGAAAAAAACCTGGTCCAAATCTCCAATGAAATGAGATAAAAATAGCCGAATATTCTTGGGGAGGGGGGAGGGGGCAGTGCTCAGATTTCTCCCAAAGGTCAGCCCAGCCTGAATCATTCATAGCCACCCTCCTACCCCCCACCCCCAAACAGAATGAGGCAATAACCATTTTCTATAGAAGTTTATTCCCAAAACAGAGCGCGGCTTCACGGAACAATTTACACAGACAGGAAAAGGAGCCACTGGGCTGGGGGGGGGGGGGTGGGACCCTCAGAGAGGGGCATCTACAGAACCTAGGACATAGCAAGGACAGCCCCCTCTCCCCACAGCAGGCCCCTCAACTCTTCAAGGGCTGGGGTCACTCTGGGTAAGGACAGCTGGGGTCCTGGCTGGCGGGATTTGGCACCAGTCAGTAAAGTAGAACTTTTAATCTCCTTGGAAACTGCCTCCCAAGAGTATGCATGAAGGAGGTGGGTGTCTTCAGGGACCCTCCACAACCCTGCATGGCCACTGTTCCCAGTGGGAAGAGGATGCCTACTCTCGAGGCCTTCTGGGCCTGCTGTTCAGCAGGGGACTCAGGGCTGACCTTTGGCCTGGGAGGGCTAGGGGTTAGAAACCCCTCAAGATGGCCAGGCTCAGGGTCCTCACAGGTGGGTCCTCCAAGCCCCTCTCCCACTTTCTCTACCTTTCACTTGTAAACAAAGGGAAAAAAACATTCTCAACTGTAAACAAAGTGTAAAAGTTCAAAGTTTTAAATTGTAAACAAAGTTGAAGAATGTTTTAAGTCTTGACCTGTAAACAAAGTAACAAAATTTAAAAGTCCCCAGTTCTGGACATCAGACGAAGTAATAAAAGTGAGAGTTTGTGAACAGGGTCCTAACAGTCATTTTTCCCTTTACAAGGGAATAAAGGAGGGATGGAAGAGTCACTTCCTGCAGCCCGGGTGCCTAGGGCCAGGGAGGCTCCTGTAAACATGGGAGGCAGTGGCACCTACATTCTGAGTCTTTAATTCCCTTGTTTTTGCTCCCCTTGCTCCCCCTCCTACCCCAGCCTTCAGAATAAATTCTAGCAGGGGGCAGTGTCAGGGAATTAAATGGCACCACAGACAACTTTTGTTCACAGCAGGGGCAGGGGCTGTGACCCCTCCATCCACCCTCTGCAGGAATGTCTGAATAGAGGCCTGAGCCCCTCCCCACGGGAGAAAGGGAAGCCTTGATCTGTAAACATGACATCTGCTGCTCCACCAACGCTCCACAGCATCAGTCCTGGGTCATAAGGCAGTAAGTGGCAGGGACTCCACATAATAAACACACACATCCACGGGGAGGGGCGGCATGAGCGAGCCCCTGTGAGGAGGTCAGAGGACCCCTGTTTCCAAGACCAACCCCCAGTCCCAAAAGTTTGGCCTGTGGGACATCCAAGAAAAAGCAAAGACTAATTCTGCACTTTGGGCCCTGACAATATTCAGATCAACCGGGGAATGGGGCGGGGGGAGCATTTACCCCTCCTGTCTGAATCCACCCCAGTAAGATGAGAGGAAAGAACAATTAAATTGCCAGGGACCCAAATGGGGCAAAACTCTGCACCTCTTTCCCTCTGTCCGCCTCCCCCTCCCAGCCCAGCCTCAGAACCCCGGGAGACAGAAAAGCTGAAAAATAACATAAGCATATTTCTCTGGTTACAAAGGTACAAAACGTATAAAAGTCCTCCCTTCAGCTCCCTCATTCCGTGCACCTGTTACACGCTTGCTCACATGCTCACAGACGGGCATGGGCAGCCAGCACTGCAGCAACAGAGAGAGCTGGGGGGCGGGGGTATAGGAGGCTGCCATGGGGTCAGCCCCCAACTCCTGGAGTCTCTTCTGTTAGCCCAAATCCTCCACCGCCCTCGGCTGGTCCTCATCTGCACGTCTGCCCCTCAGGAGTGACCCTCACTTCTGGGAACTCTGCAGAGATGAATGTGGAGATCGAAGGTGGTTGCTGAGAGTCAGGTGCCTCTGGACTCCCCCACCAAACCGGACCTGGGCCACCTCCCCCATCACCTTCGCCTCTCAGTCCCTAGCGTGCTTATGCCCATTCTGGGGTTCTCAGAGCCCTTCACCCATTCTGGACCCCCAGACTCACCAGCAAGGCCCCTTGGCTGGCCACCTATGTCTTTCCTCTAAGCACTTAGTGAGCACCTACTATGTACAGACTCTGTTAAGCACCTGACAGATTTTGTCTCAAAAATCTCCACACGGGGCTTCCCTGGTGGTGCAGTGGTTGAGAATCTGCCTGCCAATGCAGGGGACACAGGTTCGAGCCCTGGTCTGGGAAGATCCCACATGCCGCGGAGCAACTAGGCCCATGAGCCACAACTACTGAGCCTGCGCGTCTGGAGCCTGTGCTCCGCAACAAGAGAGGCCGCGATAGTGAGAGGCCCGTGCACCGCGATGAAGAGTGGCCCCCGCTTGCCACAACTAGAGAAAGCCCTCGCAAAGAAACGAAGACGCAACACAGCCAAAAAAAAAAAAAAAAAAAAAAAAAACACCTCCACACCTCAAAGAGTTTGCTACCATAGACATACTTTGCAGATGAGGAAACTGAAGCTCAGAGAGGTCAAGTGTGAGTCCAGAGCCTGAACCACTGCTCAGTTACCCCAGCCCTCCCCCAACAGTCGGACCCTAAGGCTAGGCTGCAGGAGGACCCAGGTGGTGCTCACAGCTCCCTCTCATCCCCACCTCAGCATCGTTCCAGAGCCCTGGGTACCAGGCCCCAAAATCTCCTGCCCCTCTCTCCTTCCTGTCTTCTCCCCCATCTCTGCTCAGGTTTTTTGTTGGTCTCCTGCCCCAATCCCAGGGTCTCCTTCCCTCCACCTACAGAAAGCCTTCTCTAACCCTACAGACCTCCACAGAGCCTGACCTAGCTGTTCCTCCTTCTTAAAACTCAACTCTGCTTTTGGCTTCCAAGACCTGGTAATTCCTGGTTCCTCCCCACTCCGTCTCTGACTCCTGTACCCAGCTGCTTCCCAGGTATGTCTGCCATCCCCTACTCTGAGATGCACCAGGTCCCAACTCAATTCCTGTGTGTCCCACCCCACAGTGCCCACAGGCAGGAGGAACTTAACATTGACTGAAGGAGTAGGTGAATGAATGATTTACTCTCAAAGTAAGTTCTTCAGCCTGGCATGTAAGGCATCTACATCCTGGCACTACTTCTGGTCCCTCCTTATCCCATACTACACCCTAAGCAAAGCCTCCCAAGCAAAGCCTTCTCACCTCCCTGCCCCTTCCACATACCAGGCTACCTCCCGCTTCTAGGCCTTGGCTCCTGCCTTCCCCCCTCCACTAGCTCAAGCCCTTTGGAAGGCACCTCACTCTCCTCCTTAGTCCAGGAGGTGCAGGCCCCAATCATACAGCCAGCAAGTTCTTGCTAATCACCCCATTCGCTGCCAGATTTCTGCCCTCAGGCTGTGGCGCCCTGGCTGCGCAGTGCCTGGGGTAGCCCAGGCTCTCTGCCAAACCCCACCCCATTCTGTGGCAGAATACAGGGCACGGTGCATGGGAGGTTGCCCTAAACTGATGGGGGTCTGAGCAGGTGGCCAGACCCTGCTTACTCTGAGTCGGGTGACAGCTCCGAGATGCTGTGGGATGTGGCAGAGCGTGGCGTGGAGGGCCCAAGCGCAGAGGCTGTGGCAGAAAGTGTGGCGGTAGTATGAGGGCCCGAGGGTGTGCTTGAGGACTGCACGGTGGAGGAGAGAGCTGAGGAGTTGAAGGAGGCGAGGATGGAGGAGAGAATGTCCAGCTGTTCTGTGGAGGGGCCGTGGCTAGGGCCACTGGCTGGGTCTCCCCTAACTCTGAGCAGCTGCGGGGGTGGCCCAAGGCCTTCTCGCGAGGGGTGCCGGCTAGGCACGTGGTCCAGCCGCTCCCCTGAGTTCGAGCTCCTGGACAGAGAGTCCAGGGGCCGGGATGGCAAGAGGGGGTCCCTTGAGAGTTGCCGCTGGGGAGACAGGGGCAGAGGTGGGGGCTGTGGGTCAAGGTCCTGGGCACCACGGGGCGGGGGCAACGTGCTCAACCACTCGCAGGGCGCCCCTAGGTCCAGAGCATCGCGTGACCCAAAGCGGCCAGCCACGGCACCAGGGTAGTCCCTGGGTGGCTGCCTCCGTGGTAGGGTGCTGCCCCGATCCCTGGGCTCCAGGCGGCCTGGCATGGCATCCAGGCGTTCCTGGGAACCTGGCCGACTCAGGGGACGCAAAACAGGGGCAGGGGCCTCCTCCAGTCGTTCACGGCTCAGCTGCCGCCTGAGGAGCAAGTCCAGCTGTTCTCGGGAGGAGTAGCGGCTGGCTGGCTGCGAAAGGCTGCCAGTGCCCCCTCCGGCATAGATGCGACCATAGGAGGCAGCTGGTACAGCACGGTGGCCCAAGGTGGCTGCACGGCACCAGGACAATTCAGGGGTGCCCCGGGTCTGTGGCACCAGCGGGTACTGCAATCGGTTCTTCAGGATGCCTGTGGGAGGAACAAACGGGGGACAGTGTGTGTATGGGGGCCAGGAACTCCCTGGGTCTAGGGATGCAGCAGCCTCTGGAATCCCTGTGACACAGGGTTGGGGGCAGAAACCCTCTGGGGAGGGGGTACAGAGGCCGTTCCTGGGAATCCCAGAGAGGCTGCGGGAAAGGGGTAAGAGTGAGGCAGTAATCCCTGGGGTCAGGACAGAGGCAGTCCCCGTGGTGCAGGGGTAGGGGCAAACCTCTCCCCAAGGTCAGAGGAAGGGCAGCCTGCAGGTCCTGGTAATGCAGCCCAGGGTCAAAGAGGCAGGAATCCCCAGGGTTGGGGCAAGAGCAGTCCCTGGGGTCCCTGTGATGCAGGGGTGAAGGGAGAAACCCCTTGAGTTGGGACAGGGACAACCCCTTGGGGCCCCTGTAAAGCAGGATAAGGCGGCAGAAACCTTCCAGGTTAGAGCAAAAGTTCTGAGATCTGGGGCAGAGCAGCCCCTATGGTCCCTGCAAAGCAGACTGGGGTTGGGGGAGGGGGAGGAATCCCCTGGGTTGAGGCAGGAGTGGCCTCTGGGGTCTCCGTGGTGCAGGCCAGGGTATGCGGGGCAGGCAATTCTCAGGTCAGGATGAGGCAGTCCCCTGGGACTGTGAAGCAGCGTAGAGGAACAGAAACCCCCATAACAGAGCGAGAGAAGCTCTCAGGATCCCTGTGAGGCTATTTGGATTAGGAGGATGAAATCCCCTGGCTCAGGGCATGGGCAGTCCCCAGGGTCCTTGAGGCACAGGCCAAAGTCAGGGATCCATACCTTTTCTCTGGCGCTGGGCCCGACCCAAGGAGGTTTCATCTCCACTGGTCAGGGCCAGGTCCGGCTGGTTGTTGTTGGCTGCGTCCTTGCTGGTGTCCAGTCCCAAGCGCCTTTCAGAGCCCCAGGTCTGCAGAGCACAGGGAGCAGCCTCACATTCCCCCAGGGCTGGCCAGTAGGACAAGAGATCATTGCCATCCACATCTGTGGAGCCAGGGCAGATAATAGGAGTCACCCCAGTGACTCACAACCCCTGTGAACCAGACTCAGTGGCCCCCTAACCCTAACGACTCCTGAAATCTGGGTCTTTCTCATGGAGCAGAGGTAGGAATAGGAGAGTGTCTCTCAGAGATCAATGGAATCATCCATTGAGGGCGATACTGATAAGCTCCCCCTACTCTTGACTGGAGGTGGATAGAGCCTGGAGGTGGGGGAACCTGACGGCTGAGGGGTCAGGAAGACCAGGCTGAACCACAGCCCTCAGGGAAGAGGAGGGGCTGGAGAGATGACATGTCACCCTGTAACATCCCTGACCTTGTTCTTCTGTTGCCTGGGCCGCTCCTGGGTCTCTAGCCAGCAGAACTCTGCTGGGAGGCTGGATGGGGAGAGGTATGTGGGGGCCCAATGATGACCCCAGGTTCCCAATAAGTCGGTCCCAGGAATCTTCAGGGGGATAGCAGGCTTTCTGAGTCACACCAAATGGAATATGGGGTATCTCTTGGTCGCCCATGGGGTCAGAGGGCCCCATCACCTTTGGGGTGTGTAAGGAGCCTCTCACTCTGGGCTGCCCGGCGGAGTGGACGCTGGAAACGCCCCCGTGTCCGGCCATTGTCCTCACTTTCTGAGGATGGGATGGACAGACTTCTCTCCTCCTCCAAGGACAGGTCACTGTCAGAGTCAGAGTCTGCGCCTGGAGTTGGGAGATCAGGAGGAAGACACAGTGGTGGCCAGGGGAGGTGAGGGACTTGGGGGTCTTGAGGAAGGCTATGGCAAGGGGGCTGGGGCCTTGGGGAGAGAGCTTGGAGTAGGGGTAGGGACAGAAGGGCTGGGACTTGCCAGGAGAACCAGGCCTGGGCGGGTAGATGCTTCCTGGGGCCGTGACCTCGGGGGAGCTCACCCCAGCATAGTCAGCTGCTGCTCCCAATTTGGGGCAGAAGAATGAGGAATGGGGGAGAGACCCTCTACCTCCCTCCTCCCTGGGCCAGGCTCCCACCTCCACCAGCATCTCGATGGAACATGGCCACGTCCAGGTCAGTGGGGCCAGCGTGAGCCTGGAGGCCGTGGTCAGTGTGGTCGGCAGCCGAGCCATGTCGAACCAGGACATTGTCCCTGGAAATGCAGGAGCCCCCCCATCAAAGAGGGATGTGATGGGGTGCTTTGGAGGCAGGTGTGTCCGTGAGTAAACAGTCAGGTGCATGTGGAACGGCTCTGAAGGCACCCCTGGGTGTGTGGCAGGAGGTATCTGGGGCAGAGGCAGCAGCAGAGGCCCAGATGGCCGAGATGCGTGGACCCACCCCGAGGACCTGGTAATGCCAACCCCTGGTAAAGTGGGGCTGGTCTGAGCTGTGTGCCCCGTCACGAGGAGGCCCCTCCCCTCACCTGAGGTAGCTGCGGCCCCGCTGGCTGTCTTGGTCCTGGGTCCGGCCAGAGCGGGCACTGCTCACTGAGGAGATGGTGGAGGCGCCGAGAGTGATGCGGATGAGGCCGCTCTCCTCGAAGAGGGCCGTGTTGTTGTAGGCCCCGGGGCCCTGGGGAGGTGGTGAGGACAGGAGTGTGAGCCAGCCTGGAGAAGCCTCAAACCCTGGCCTCCCGGGGCCCCCACCCTGACTCCCTGGCCCTGAGAGCCCCTCACCGTCCCAGGCGCTGGCCTGGCCTCCTCGGGCGCTGCCTTCCTGCCCAGACAGGCTGGTGTCCAGGCAGCCCGAGCATCTGTGTTCAGGACACAGAAGAGTAGCAGCACTGCCAGGCCCTGCGGGTCAGCAAGGATCATTGAGGGGATAGTAAAGGTCAGTGAGAGGTCAGAAATGAGGCAGAGGTCAGAGTAGGGCCACAAGGGGGTCAGCTAGGGCTGGTGTAAGTCACTGTGGGTCAGCAAGTGGGATCGGTCATTGCAGATTAGAGTGAGGCAGTGAGAAGCCCAAGGGGGGACCCAGTAAGGGAATCAGGGAAAGTCAGCAGAGGCAGTGAGAGGTCAGAGTGGCATGAGTGACCGGGGTCAGTGAAGGTCAATGTGGACCAGCAAGCGGCCAGGAGCCTCAGCACTGGTGAAGGTCAATCCAGGATCAGCAGTCGTCTGGTGTCAGTCATCAGGTGGGAGTCAGCTCTAGGCCTGGGGTCAAGGCCCTGGGCCCCACCCTACTGAAGCCCCACCTGGTCCAGGGTGAGGGAGGGGCACCAGAGTTACCTGGAGCCCACAGAGTCCGGCGTGGAGGTAGTGGAAGGCCAGGATGCTGTGGTTGACCGCCAGGAGGCCAAAGAGCCAGGAGGCACTGACCAGTAGAAGGAGCAGAAATGAGCTGCGAAGGGTCCTGCCGCGGGAACGTGAAAGGATACAGGACATGTGTGGGTCACACAGGGCTCACACGGGAGACATGGGAGGACACGCAGGGTCACGAAGAGGACACACAGGGGACGTGGAGGGAAGGAAACTCCCACAGAAACATGGAGGTCTCAGGAGGGCACTAGGGGAGTCTGGAGGTCACAGAAAGAACCAGGAGAGTACTCAGGGAACCATGAGGGGACATGGGGAAAGCAGACTGGAAGCGGGGGGTGGGGCATAAGAGAAAGCATGGAAGGTAGGTGGAAACGCACGGGGCAAAGGGCAAAGTGAGCCACCCAGGCCTTGGGAGATACTGGAGAGACAGCAGGGCACAGACAGACCTGTGGGGCCAGAGTAAGGCAAGGGTGCCAGAGAGGGACTGCAGGCCAGGGCAGATGTGACTTCATCCCCCTACCCAGAATCTGGGGCCCAGCCTGCACCAGGGACGCTCTGGGAACCCCCAAACCCCACCCAGGAGAGGGCTGCCATTCTGAGAATCCCCCACTTCCTCCAGCCAGCCAACTCACAACGCAGAGGTCTTCTTGGCCTCCCTCTGTCCAGTGGAGCAGGATGTTCGGGCAGCAAGGAGAAACATGGTCCCATTCATCTGGACCCGTGGCCAGACATGTGGAACAGGGGCAGGGCAGAGAGAGACAGAGATAGTGAGAGAGACAGAGAGACAGGGACAGAGAGACACTAAGACTCACAGAGAGAGAGGCAGAACCAGTGAGAAACATACGCAGACACACAGACACACAGACACACACACACACACACACACACACACACACATACAAAATACATAGATCAAAAACAAAGAGAAACAGAAGAGGGGGACTTCCCTGGTGGCGCAGTGGTTAAGACTCCGTGCTCCCAATGCAGGGGGCCTGGGTTCAATCCCTGATCAGAGAACTAGATCCCACATGCATGCCGCAACTAAGAGTTAGCATGCCACAACTAAGGAGCCGGTGAGCCAAAATGAAGGAGCCTGCTAGCCGCAACTAAGGAGCCCATGTGCCACAACTAAAGGAGCCGGGGAGCTGCAACTAAGGAGCCCGCCTGCTGCAACTAAGACCCAGTGCAAATAAACAAATATATTAAAAAAAAAAAAAAGAAACAGAGGAGCTTAGAATCATAGAAAAAGTCAGAGATAGGGAACCAGAGAGGGACTGAAAGATGGAGGTGGAGAGAGAGACAGAGGTAGGGAGAGGAAGCCGAGTCTCTGACCCCACACCTCCCATCTCCATGCCAGTTGGGCAGGAACAGAAATGGAGGCCAAGCCCAGGAAGCCTGCAGACTGCCACCTGGCACCCCTCAGCTGATACCACCACACCTGCTGCAGGGCCACCTCCCGCTCCCCCCCACCAAGGGGAGCGCAAGGTGGCACTGAGTGGAGGGCACTCACCACGATGACAAGGACGACAGGGCCTGCAAAACTCCAGATGAGGGGCTCGTGGATCGAGATCCAGCAGAAGTCAGGGTTCCCGTAGCCCTCGGGATCCAGGCCGACAGCCAGGCCTGTGGGGGAGAAGAGATAGGACAGAGGGGATGTATTCTAGAGCTGCTGACGCTCTCACGTATGGGGAGAAGCTGGGGTGGGGGCAGAGCAGGCTCCTCCCTGAGCAAATGGCAAGGGGGATTGAGGTTGGGGTCATGATCAGGATTGGGGGCAGGGGCGGGGGTCAGGCCATGTGATAGATGGAGGTCAGGGGTCACAGGCCTGGATGAGGCCAGTGAGCAGGGCCCTCACCCAGCAGCACAGCAGGGACGCCCCAGCCCAGGGCGTGGTAGAAGCGCATGGCGCCGCGGTCCACATTGCGTGGCTCGACCTGCATGCGGTAGAGGTGCAGCCCCTGCACGAGGAGCCACGCGAAGGTGCTGAGGAAGAAGTAGTGCAGGAGGATGGCAACCGCGGTGCACAGCAGCTGAAGGCAGGGTTGGGGGGCGTCAGGACCTCTCCTGCCACGCCCCACCTCTGACCCCTAAACCACTGCACCTTACCCCAGCTTCCTGTCCCAAACCCTGGCCCCAACCTGAGCACCCCTGATCTCTGACCCTGAACTCTGGCCCCAGGCCTTCCTGGGCCAGGTGAGGTCATCAGGACACAGGTCCCCTGGCCCTGACCCTGCACCTGGTTTTGGGTCCTGTGGATCCCCAGCAGGAAGAGGAGCTCTGCCACTCCCAGGGCAGCAGCCACATTGGCATGGATCCCACGCATGTTGGACTTGAGGCTGCGCAGGCTCAGCAAGACGGCCGCGGTCAGCAGCAGTGCGGCCACAGACACTGCTATGACCACGTGGGTGAACACAGCCAGCAGCTCCAGGTCACCCTCCAGCCGCTGTGGGGACAGGGATGGTCAGTGGGGAATTGGGCACTCCTGCCCTTTGACCCTCCCACTTCCTCAGGACTCTGAACACAGCCCCACCTCACGGGGAGAGGCATCCATGAGGACCCCGAAGGTGCCCGTCCGGCTGCAGCGACATCGTGCGTGGGACCCGTTCCTGTGCACCAGCTCACAATCCCGTGCTGTCCACATGCCGTGCTGGTCCGCCCTGTGGCCACAGGGCAGTCAGAACTACCATCCCCTCTGGGGAGTGCCCCATCGCCAGGCAGGGGTTTGTGAGAGGCAGTGGGAGGGGCCGAGGGTGCCTGGAGTTGGGGAGCAGCATTCCTCATGGGTCTGGGTGCACAGGGGATTGGTGGGGGCCCCAGGGGCAGGCTGGGCCTCCCACGGGCTACCAGGGGGACCAAGGGTTTCCAGAGTGGAGGTCCTCACGGGCCAGGCGGGTCCCACTGCACGCAGATGGCCTTGCTGCGATTCGCTGTCTGTAGCAGGCGGAACTCCAGGCTGATCGGGGACTCTAGGACACCCCTTAGGAAGTTGCGTCCATGGAACACAGCCACACTGACCACCGGGGAGTTCATAACAGGGTTCTGGGGAAGCCTGAGGAGACAGCCCACCTGGGCTTGGGCACTGCTGACCTCCCCAAGCTCTGGCTGCCCACCTCACTGTCTTCATGTCACTTGCCATGGCCCACCCAGAGTCTGAGATGCCCTAGAGTGGATGCTGTTTCTGAGAACCCTTTTAGCCTCTGCTGGGCTGCTTCAAGACCAGGAGTCCATGGCCTGGTTCTGCAGAAATGCAGCTGAGAGGCTTCGGACCCACTGCCCACACTGGAGTCTGAAGCCCAAGCAGCTACAGACTTTGCCTCTCAGTGCCCTCCCTTCCACCCCCGGCTGACCTCCTTCAGTCAGCCCGGCTTTGCCTATCTCCATCGGCCAGTTTGCCTGTCTGTCTGGCTCCTGTATCCTTTATGTGCCTGGCCCCAGCTGTGGCTCTGTGTCTAACTCCTCATTTGCACAACTGCCCAGAACATGATTCACATGGAGCCCAGCATGGACAAGGCTCCCAGAGTCATGGGCAGGAGCCTCTCTGTATGATTGTGAACCTGCTCATTTGTCCACCAAAAAAGGGGGTGCTAGGCTGGGGAGAAGCTTGCAGGAAGCCCAAGGGTGAGGAGCCTGGGAGTAACTCTACTCATACCTGGTGCCCCGGCGCTCGGCCTGGAACTGGGCAGGGAGCAGCCCCCCTAAGGTGCGGTAAACCAGGAGGATGACGATGGAGATCCCAGGCTCAGGCTCGGGCTCTGGGGGGGCCGGTGGGGGGGCCACACTCGAGGTAGTGGAGTTCTCCATGCTGCTGCCACTTGTGGACAGAACTGCCAGAGGAGGGGGAGGAGTCACTGCCAGTGACCTCTGACCCCAAGCACCCACAAACGCAGCTCTGAACCCAACCCAGCATCAAGCATGGGAATCTCTTCCCTTTGCAGGTCCAGAACCAGGGTGGGTGCAGAGAGCAGGAGCCCATGAAGGACACATGGGTCCCCCCAGCGCTGGATCCTGACTATCAAGGCCTGGGCGAGGTCACCTGTGGTGAGGGGGAGGGTCTGGCAAGGGGAGGATTGACAGGAGGGCGACATGGCATCTGGCTTGGGGGGCAAGGAAACAGGATCTGGCCCAGGGGTCACCCCAGGGCTCTGACCTTCAGGTGGGGACGGCCGTGGGGCCTGGGAAGGCAGCAGCACGTGCGTGTGAGGATCCCAGGCATCCTGGCCCCGGAAAAGGTTGCTGTGGTAACGAGGGTAGCGACGGGTCCCCCGGCTGGGACTGGGGTGCTCCACGCGGTCAATGCTGAGCACTGCCCGGGAGGAAGAGGGGTGAGACCCATCAAGGATCTCCTCCCTGTGCTGAGGGTCCCACTCCCTCCTCCTCCTATCCTGTACCCAAGTTCCACAACCCATAGCCTCCTTGCTACCAGCGCAGAGCCTATCCCTGCAAAGCGCTGAGTGTGGCAGCACAGCCTCCTGCCACTAATGTTGACATCAATAGCCCCCAACCCCTCAGACCTCCAGGTCCTTGCCCTTTCACGGCCCCCTGCCCCACCCCACCCTACCCTCCACATACTGATGTTGGGTGTCACCAGCCCCACGGGATTCAGGTACGTGAGTTCCATATTCCTCGCGAGCGTGGCTGCGTACTCCTCCAGGTGCTGCACCAGCCCGGCGCTGCCTGGGGAACCCCCGGGGGCCCGCTGCCCCAGCACTGCCCACAAGTCCCCGGTCTCTGGAGCAAGCAGTGCAGAGCCGGCCCACAGCAGATTCTGGGAGGAGGGAGGTGAAAGTGGGCCCAGCCAGGTGAGGATGTGTGAGGGGACAGGGCATGCCTGAGGGGTCTGGCCAGGTGCTCAGAGAGGTCCCAGTAGGTAAGGGTATGGCTCTGGAGGGGACAAGGGGAGAGAGAGAGAATCCAGGGCCTTCACTTCCCCGGGGTCGGGAGGGGCCTGAGCAGAGGGGCGGGGGTCAGGGCCAGGGGATAGGGAGCCCAAGGTGTAGCCCCACCTCATTGAAGTGGGCGTCTTGTGTGGCTGTCAGCCCGAAGCCCTGCTGGTGACTCTCAAAGGCCAACAGGTGGGCCAGCAGGCGGGCAGTGACTCGGACATCTTGGCTGAAGTAGTGGTCAGTGTGGCCAGTCACCTCCCGTAGCCTCTGAGCCAGCTTCTTAGCCTCCACAGTATCCAGGACTGTCTTGTTCAGCTCTAGGCCATCCAGCTGCCAGGACAAAGATGGGGATGGTCGCTCTGTGGTCCCTTAGGCCTTTCTCAAAAGCCTCACAAGAAGAAGGGTTTGGATTAAAGGGCAACTGGGAAAAGCCCAGGAGGTCAAGGGCTGGGGCATGATGTCTGGGGCCCAGCACAGGCCTGGGGAGACTGAGGCCAGGGCCAGAGCCAGGGCTGGTCTTGAGTGCAGGGCAAGGTCTGGGCAGTCTCACCAGCAGATTGAGTTCTCGAAAGGCAGGGGAGGTACAGTTGAAGAGGTCAGGCTCCAGCCAACCCTGGTCCTCGTCGCATAGCCGCACGGCAGCTCCTGAAGGCAGTTGACCCCTTGTCAGGCCTGGGGCCTGGACACCTTCATTGAGGAGGTGACCACAGCACCCTCCCCTACCCCAGGGGGAGCTCTGAAGCAGAGACCAGGTAGTAGGCATCCACGGCTGGACCCCTGGATAGAAAAGCCCCAGCCCCCAGCCCAGACGGGCCCCAGGCGCTTGTCAGTCAATTCCTGAGGGGTCTGTGGACCATTTCGAACCACCATGACATAAAGAAGAACACAAGGGCAGGACTGTGTGTGTGCATGTGCACCCAGACACACACACACAGGCCAGGACAGCTTCACAGACGTGTGGCCCAGGGCAAGAACACAAACCAATGCTCACACCTGCACACGAGTAGATGTGTGGCCCAGGACAAACACACAGATACACAGTGCGCCCCCAAGAGAATTTTGTGACCAAAATGAGGTGGGGGTGAAAGTTCTCACACAAATTTTAACTGCCCCAGTGGTGACTTTGCTGCCATCTCTCCCTTATCTGTGAGATTGGAACTAGAGTTGAATGAGAATTGACCTGGGCCTTAAGAGAGCTTGTAGCCACCAGCAAGAGGCCCCCTGACTTAAACACAGAACCCCCTCCCCAAAGACAGACACAGACGCGTGCACAGGCACAGAAAGACACACACAAGAGCATGCACACGCAGACAGTCTCTGTCCAGCCACTGCAGAGACCTCAAGCAGCGGGAAGGGTTCTGTGAGGACCTCAGGCAACAGAGAGGAGTCTGTGGGGTCCTCAAACAGAGGGCAGGGGTCTTTCAGGACCTCAGGTAGTAGGGAGAGGCCTGCAGGAACCTCAGGAACTGAGAAGGGGTCTACAAGGACCTTAGGAAGTGTGCGTGTGGGGAGGGGGTGTCCTCAGGCAGTGGGGAGTGGTTTCTGAGGACTTCAGGCATCAGAGAAGGGCCCCCAGGGTCCTCAGACAGTAGGAAGGGGCCTCCAGGGGCTTCAAGAAGTTGGGAGTAGCTTTTTAGAGACCTCAGGCAGTGGGGAGGGGTCTGCAGGGACTTCAGGCAGCAAGAGGGATCTGCAAAAGCTCTGGCAGTGGGAGGGGGCAGCGCACCTGAGCAAACACGTACCCCTTACCTGCACCCCGCAATCCTGCCCAGAAGCCAAGAGAAACAGATGGAGGCTCAATGAGGATGTGGGGAGGGACCCAGAGCCCCTAAGAGGTAGGGAGGGGCCCACATCGACCCCTACCCCACTCCCACCTCTTTGTAGGAACAAGGCCGACCAACTCAGGAAAAGAGGTGGCTCTAGCAAGTCAGAGGTCAGGCCTACCCCGACCCTCAGCTATTTGCCTGTCCCCCAGGTACTCACCCAGAGCCCCCCGAGGACAGGGCACTGAGGCCAAGACACCAAACTTGGTCTGAGGCCACCACACACCAGATCTCAGGGACTTGGGGCAGGCGTCATAGAGCACTAGGGAGGAAGGAGGCACTGAGCCAGGCAGCCAGAGGCTGGAGCAAGGGACAGCTACATCCACTGCCCCCCACCTACCCCAGGCCCACTGCCTACCACTCTGCTGCTGGCCTCATGGGAGCTGGCCCATCAGATTCTGTGACAGGTCCTCAAAATACTTGGGGCAAATGTGGGAGTGCCTGGGTGTAAGTGGTCTCCCTCAGAGAAGCCTCCCGGAGCCCCTACCCAAGAAGCCAAGCATGCCATGGGACTTGGTGACAGCGTGCCAGAGCCAGCCCTCTATATGTGGAGCTGGGTGGAGCCTGCTCACCCCGGCAGCCGCTGGCTGTCACTTCTGCAAAAGGACTGTCACAGCTGTTGCACTGGCGGCCAAGGGCTCCTGGGCGACAGGGGCACTGCCCGCTGTGGGGGGCGCATGAACGTGAGGTGGAGCCCACAGGGTAGCAGTCACATGGGAGGCATGAGTCGCTGCCCCGCGGTCGGTAATGGAATTCCTGTTTGAGAACGGGTCAGGGGCCTGAGGTCAGAGGTCAGGGCTTAAGATAGGGGTCTCAGGTCAGGGCTTGGGGAATGAGTGGAATCAAGGGCAAAGGGTCAGGAGAACAGTGCTCACAGGCCAGAAGGAAGACTGGCCTCAAATGAAACATAAGAGAGGGGTTAGATGTCAAGGACAAGAGATGGCAGTTAGGTCACAGCATAGGGGTAAGAGGTCAGGGGCTGAATCAGGTGGCAGAGGTCAGCAAGCTGGATAAGAATCACAAAACATGTCTACAGAAGAGTTAAAAGGTCAGGGGACAGGGGACAGGCGCACCTTGCAGTGACACTGCCCATTTGTCTTGTTGCAGTTGGGGTCAAAGCCCTTATGAACGTCGCAGTTGCAGGGGCCACACGTTGGGCTCCCCCACCAGCCCCGTGGGCACTGTTGGTCCATCCTGGGGTGGACAGCCACGTGAGACGCCTACACCACATCTCAGTGACCCTCCCTAACTCCCACCAGCTCTTTCCATCATCTCAGCCCCCAGCCCCTTACCTGTGCTCACAGTGGTGCCCAAAATAGCCACCTACACAGTCGCAGGTATAGCCATGGGGGGCCCCAGGGAGGTGCCGGCATGACCCCTGATTCTGACAGGGGTTCAAGAGGCAGGCGTCCACACAGCCCGGGCCATAGTAACCTGCAGGTTGGGTCAGGGAGCTCAGGACACTGGCCACAGAGCATGGGAGGAAGCAGGCACCTGTCCTTCTCAGTCCCTGCCTCCTCCAGGCTCTCCAGGTCCCCCAGTCTTCACCACGAGCCCCAGATCACCCTGCTCCCACCCAGGCCCCACCTGGCCAGCAGGTACAGGAAAAGGTCTGCCAGAGGTCTCGGCAGTCAGCATGGGGTGGGCAGGGCCCAGATGCACAGGCGTTGGTCACGACACAGCCAGGTTCCACGTTCACTCGGTGGCTCGGGGGAAGCAGGGCTGGGGAGCCCGAAGGCGTGGAACCAAGCCATACTCCCTATGGACACAGCCAGCAAGGGGTGAGACCCATGCCAAAGCACCTTAGTCCCAAGTCCAGCAGAGCCAGCCACCTGGTCTGATGACCCCTGACATGCAATTTCCCTACAAACCGTAGACCCTGACCCAATGGTCCCAATTCAGTGGCCCCATGGGACCCCTAATCATGCTGTCCCTGACACAGGCCTCTAATGACCCTTGATAATCTAAGCTAGACTCTCACCTCCAACAGCACAGAGAGGCTTGACCTGTCTCTGATGGCTCTGGGTCACCACTACCCCTATGCCAACCCCCATGTGAATGCAGCATTTCAGGTCCCAAGGCACCTCTGATCTCTGACCACTCACCCTACTGCCCCATATCATGTTCGCATGCTGACCCTCACCTGGATACAGCCAACCAGACCCTTAGGAGCCTCCTCTTCACTGCTGGGGGGCAGGCCTCCCACATGGAGTCGCTTTACCTTCAGGCCCTGCAGCTCACTCCCCACCGCCAAGGTGTCCTGGAGGAAGGGGACAGTCAGCACTGGGGGTGTGGGGGGGACCTGATGGACCCCTGCCCTACCCCAGTGTCAGTCTTGGCCTTATCCTAGGCCTTATCTTGCACCACCATGCTCTGTCCCTCTGGCCCAGAGGACTGGTCTGGAAATGAGATGCTCCCGAGTATGGAGGACCTGCTGGAGCATGGGGGACGGGTGACAGAATGTTTTCAGTCAAGAGCTGGGCTCAGACTAGCCCTTCTCTCCTGGACCCAGAACAGACCCTAAGATTCCATGACTTTGAGTTGGGAAGATCAGGAGACCAGAAGAGGCTTCCAGAAGTTTGGCAAAGTGCTAGCTGCAGAGGTACCCCAAGAGCAGGCCAGAAATCTGCGTAGCCTCCCTGACGTGAGGAGGGTGTAGCAGAGTGGGCTCAGAGCGAGGACATGAGGAGGGGGACTCGGGGGAGAATATCAGACTATGTGCAGTGGAGGGAAGTGAGAGGACTAGAGGTGGGGTCAAATGAGGTGGGTCTAGTCTGAAGGCTGAGAATGGACCACCCCAGGGTTAGAGGTCAGACCTGGAAGAGGCTAAAGTCCAATGAGACCATGAGGACATGGTGGCCCCGCCGGCCACCTGGTTCCTCCTGCAACTCCAGCCGCAGATCATGCCATCGGCCATCACTGACAGTCACCTGGTCCAGGAGGAGGTGGGCAGCACGGCCCGAGCCCCTGGTCACTGTCACAGACAGCAACCCCCGATCCAGCTGCGGGTAGAGAGGCACAGCCCTGGGGTCAGAGCCCCAAGTTTGGCTGGGGCTAGGAGTATCAGGAGGTGAGATCAAAGGGCTCAGAGGTCAAGAATATCAGAGGTCAGTACAGCAGGGACAAGGCTATATTTGGCACATAGGGCACTGTGCCCAGGGACACTATGCAGCAGAGAGTGAAGTTAGGGGGCAGAGGTCAGGACGAGGGGTCATGGATTAGTGCAGGTGGCACAAGAGAGCTATGCTGGTATGCTGCACCTGCAGAGGATATGATAGTGGGGAAGAGGGTCAAGGGCCCGGGTCCAGAGCAGGGTTAAGTATAGTCAGTACACCTGGCAGAGAAGTATGCTGTGTGACCAGGCCTGAAACCACAGGAATGTTGCTGGTGCATTAGAGGTTGAGAGCTGAGGGTCTAGGGAGGGATCAGGAGGACAGACACACCTGACAGAGGAGTGTGCTATGTGGCCCAGCCTGGACTTGCATCAGGACCCCCTGCTTCGCCCGTGTCCGAAATGCCAGCCCCAGGTACCATGGCACAGACACAGCCATGTCATTTCCAAAGTCCCAGCTCAGTGTGCCGTTGCCACGGAAATGGTGGGGATGGGCCATAGCTGGTGGGATAAAAGGAGGAGGGTCACAGGCCTCACCTCAAGAACAGAATTTACCCTGCAGGCTCCTCCTGCCCCAGGCTGCCCACTCACTGAGCCGACAGTCTTTGCCTCCGAAGCCCACAGGGCAGTCACAGCTGAAGCCACCCCAGCGCTCTGAGCAGAAGCCGCTGTTCTTGCAGGGGCCTGAGTCACAAAAGTGCAGCTTGGCCTGGCAGCCTGGGAGAGGAAGGTACATAGAGGATGTAAGAACACAAGGTGGTGGGGGGGGCAAAACACAGAGGTCCAGGGGGGCTGAAAGTGGCCATGATCTTAGCCCCATGTTCTCTCGGAGGGTAGAATTGGTAGGACTCAGGTCCTCAAGGCTAGGCTGCAGCATTCTGCTTGCCAGGAAAGGAGACAAGTAGGAGGTCAGATTTTGAGTTAATCCATATAGCCTTCCACCCTTTCCCTATGATGAGGACATGGCCTACCTGCCATGGTGCCGTTGTTTGCGACAAAGGATGCCATGTCCACTCGGCGGCCATCAATATGCAGGTCCCGCATGCAGCCAACAAAGTCCTTGTGGGACACGGGGAAGTTCTCGGGAAGGTTGGGGACACCCCCCAGGAGCAGAGGGCCTGTCAGGTCCAGGGACCTGGGGGTCAGGGGTCCAGGTCATTGGTGGGACTGGGGCCAGGGTAGGTTTGCTCCTGGTGGGGGGCATAGGAAATGGAGGGGGTAGGACTCAGAGGGTATGGTGATTGAGCGGGGAGGGTAAGATCAGGCTGAGGAAGGAACTGGAGACTTACTTCTGTTGCGGGGGTGCAAAGGAGAGTTTATGATGGGCAGATGGTCTGGGGAAAGGTGGAAGAGGCTGGGGTTGAGGATGAGGGTGAAAAAGGGAGGCATTTGGGTGGCTGGGGGAGGGGATGGGGGTCAGGTGGGCTGTGGGACATTAGAGAGACCAGGGGAGTGGAAACTTTGGGGGAGTGGGTGCCTGGGGACTGTGTGGGAGTGGGCAGTCTGGGCAGAACACAGAGAGGGAGGTTAAGGTGAGGTGGGGTTTCAGCATCCTAGTGGGGAGAGGGAAATACGGTGGTTTGGGGAAGGATGGGGAGTTTGGTAGGCAGTATTGGAAGGCTTGGAGTGGGCTTTGGCAGGCAGAGGGCTTGAGGATCAGGGGCTGGGGGCCTCACTTCTTGGAGCTTGTTTGTGTGCCAGCAGCCGCGCATGAGTAGTTGCCAATCTCAGCACCAAACTGCAGAGCCACAGCCATGTCGCAGTCATCCACGCTCAGCACAGCCACCTTGTCCTTGGAGGGGCCCTGAGCACCTCCCAGGGCATCTGTCCGGGGCTAGAGACCCAGGCACACCACTCAACAGGACCCCCAGGGTGACCCCTGAGGGGCAGAACCTGGCATCCCAGCTCCCCCCATACTCCCATGCCAAGGGTGGTGCCCACCTTGTTGTAGTATCTCAGATGCACTGTGTGCCACTGCCCGTCATTCAGGCCCCCTGGAACTGTGGGGCTGACCACTGTGTTGGACTCACCTGTGGGGTGGATGTGTGTGGAGGCTTGTCTGGAGCTGCTAAGTCCCCCTCTTCCTCCCACCCAGTCATGCAGGCACAGCTACTCCCAGGGTGACCCTGGATGCATCAGATAACTCCCCCCACTGGTGGCCACACTGGCTGGACCAGAATGCCTTTGGACAGGTAGGAGAAGCACACACTTCGTGGAGAGATGGGCTTTCCCATAGGGAAAGTGGTCCTCACTGTTGTCTGTTGGGCGTGGAGGTGTGTGTTCAGGTGTGCCCGTGGGGCTTGCACCCCTCAGCCATCTCACCCATACCTGCACCCACTCGCGCCCACACTAGTCCGCGGGGGCACCCACCGGTGGAATATGTGAGTCTCACTTGCCCAGCCACGAGCTCCAGGGCCAGGAAGTCATGCTTCTCGTTCAGGCGCCCGTTGTAGAAGAGCAGCCCACTGGGCTGCACCGTGGCGAACCTGAGGGGGGGGGGTGCCGCGTCACAAGCCGGACCCCTCCTCACACCCACCATCCCTGTGACAAGAAGGTTTGAGGGAGCCCACCCAGGAGGCTAGGGTGAGAGAGGAAGTGGTGAGAGAGGGAGAGGAGGGAGCGGTGTCCTATGGGACGCCAGGGTGGGGCAGTCAGGAATCTGGGTCTTGAAGGTAGTGGGGACCGCGTGCAGGTGCGCAGATGCGGGCGGGCACCTACGAGAGGGACAGCGTGAGGTGGAAGCGCTGCCGCAGGCCGCGGAACATGACGAAAGAACTGGGCGGGAAGGAGCGAGCCGCCACTTCGCAGCGCTGACCCTCGAAGGCGCCGCCCGCCGGGCACTGGCAGCGAAAGCCGCCGTCGGGCCCGTTGGCGCAGGTGCCCCCGTTGCGGCAGACGCCGGGCACGCAGCGTCCGGCCTCCGTGTCTAGCTCGCAGTCTTCGCCTAGGGGTCAAGCCGCGGTCAGAGGCGGTCAAGACCGCGCCCGCCAAAGCGCCAGCGGGCCCCGCCCCTCCGAAGG
This sequence comes from Balaenoptera physalus, assembly GCF_965194825.1. Classification (NCBI taxonomy): domain Eukaryota; kingdom Metazoa; phylum Chordata; class Mammalia; order Artiodactyla; family Balaenopteridae; genus Balaenoptera; species Balaenoptera physalus. Next base: position 71,377,114 of record NC_138896.1, read on the forward strand.
CCACGCGCTCCAGGCGAGCGCCAAGACCTCTGAAAAGTCCGGCTCCCTCAAGTGGGCAGCCCCTCGTTATACCTGACCCCGCCCTCCCTCCCCGCCTGGCTGCGACCAAGCCCCTCCCATGGTCCCGCCCTGTCCACTACCGCGGACCTCAGGGCCCCGCCTCTGCCCAGGGCCACGCCTCCTTCGCTACCTCGGCTCCACCAAAGCCTCTATTTCTTCGCGGCCTTAGGCTCCCTCTGGGCCAGGTTCTACCGCTTCTGGACTAACGGCGCCCAAATCGACCCCGGTTGGGTCAAGTGATGCCCAATCCTCACTTGCACTGCAGGTTCACCCAGCCCCGCGCCCCGCTCACCTGTGAAGCGCGGGCGGCAGACGCAGGTGTAGCCGCCCTCGCGCCGCGCGCAAGCGCCGCCATTGCGGCAAGGGTTGGAGTAGCAGAGATCGAGCTCCGTCTCGCAGAAGTCTCCCGTGAAGCCTGGGGGGCAGCGGCAGCGCAGGCCTGCGATGGGCTGGATGGGTCTGAAGAGCGTGGAGGCGGAGGCCAGGAAGGGCGCAGAGGAGTCAAAGCGCAGCACGGACACACATTTCATGTAGTTCTCACAGGGCTCGCGCAGGCACACGTTGTCGTCGAAGGGCAACACGTCCAGGAGAGAGCGGGCGGCAAGTGCGGCTCGGCGCACGTACAGCTGCTCCTGCAGCTCCTCGGAGCTGAACCAGGGACCTGCAGATCCAGCCCCGGCCCCGCGTGGCGCCAGCGCTGAGAAGCTCACGTTGAGCACGGTGCCCCCCACGTCTGTGTCGTTCTGGATGTTGAAGATGAAGACGTCCTCGGCAGGTGTGGCAAGTACTGCGGCCACGCCTTCCAGGAAGTGGCCCAGCAGTGGCGAAAGGAAGCGTTCCTGCCACATGTTCTCAAGGCGCACGGTCAGGCTGTTGGCCAGCAACTCCTCCGTGATGATGATCACGCGCAGCACACACTGAGCCGTCACACTATGTAGCCCATCTGCAGGCGGAAGTGGGGGAAGTGGTCAGTCTGGGGTCAGCGGCTTCTCCTCCCTGGGACATAAGAGGGCTGGGGCCAGTGACTGCTCAGTCCCCCAGCACCTCTGTGTTAGCAGGCTGACCGTGCCAGGACACAAGGAGGTCTGAAGCTTGTGATCACCAACTCTCTCAGCATCAAGGTGTCAACAAGTTGCTGTTTCCTCTTGCCTCCCTCCAACACAGGGAAGGGCCTGAGCCAGGGATCAACCAACCCCCTCTCTGCCCCAACAGTGCCCATGGGTCAGCAAGTCATTCCTCCAAAAGCACACAAGAAGGTCCCTAAGTGGTCAGTAACCCACCCTTCCCCAGGTTATCATGGTCAGCAGGCCAATCAGGACAGAAAGAGGAACCAAGGCCACTGACCACTGACTTTCCTTCCCCTCATCCCCCAGCATTGCAGAACCAGCAAAACATGCCCTCCAAAAGTATCCCTCTAGGTCAGGGATCACCCATCCCCTATATCTGGTCAGTCAACTGCTTTCCCAGGGCACTAGAAGGGTCCCTAATCCTGTGACCACTCAACCTCATCCCCCAGAACCCTGGGTCAGCAAGCTCCTTCTCTCCAGGAGGGCCTTGGACTCTGACCTCCTCCTCAGCATCCTTGAATCAGCAAGCTGCCCATCACCCCAGACCTGGGTCCTGCCATTTAAGTGCCCACCCTCAGAAATGAGCATGAGGTGCTTATATGCCTTGTCTCCAGACCCTAGTACACACTGGGTGGCCAACAGGGTTGGTTGTCCAGTGAATTGAGGGATGAATGTGCCTTCATTGGCAGTGCCAGGAGTCCATGCTCCAGAATTGGGGAATAAGCACTGGTAAAGTCTCTCCCAACCCCTTCAGCCTCCAGTATTCAGGACTGCAAGAGCTTCTCCTGCCTGCGCTCTCCTATGAGGGAACAGCTTGTGAAGGCCTGGGGACATGGCTGCAGAAAAGAGGCAGGTGGACCTTTGGACATTTCCCCAAAGGGCAGGGGCTTAGTCAGCCCCTTCAACAGCAGCCAGGTCTGCTCTCTGCCTGAGGCTGCCAGAGTAAACTGCTGTTCCCAGCCACTAAACTACTGGCCTCCCTCTCCTCCACAGATGGGCTGAGGGTCATACCAGACCCAAAGTAACCCTTCATCTGAACAGGGATGTGGTGTGGGCTGACTGGCCTATGCTGGCTTTTCCTGGGACCTCCAGAGCATTACCCCAGGACCTCTAGCCTTTCAGAGGGAGGGGAGCTATCCCTAGATTAACAAGCAGACAGTTCTTTACAGTCAGCAGACAGTTCTTTACAGTCTTTATGGGGTCTGCTAATGCCCTAGAATCTTTGGGGTTCTGTGGAGACTGCCCAAGACCCTAAACAGAGACTATATGACCCTAACCTGTGAGGCAGATCCTGTGGGGTGCAGGAACCCAGAGCTTAAGGGATTCTTGGAAGGCTTGAAAATCCCTCGTTGGTTTGAAGTGCCTTGTGGGGCCCCTGAGGACCTAACAGGCTGAGGTCACTGGCTCACTTGATTAACCCCCGCCCCTCACCTGTGACAGTCACCAACATGGAGGCCACCAGTGGGCGGTTGTTGTCTAGCTTGCGGCTGAGTCGAAGCTCCCCGCTGGTCTGGTTGACCACCAGCAGCTGCAGCTCATTGCCTCGCTCAAAGGAGTAGAAGAGGTGGTCAGAGACATCAGGATCGTAAGCAGGGATGCGCCCAATGATGCCTGAGGGGAAAGTGTCTGAGCGGTTGGATACATAGTTGTTGAAGAGGATCTGGAAGTTGTTGAGCACAGGGCTGTTGTCATTCTGGTCAACCAGGCGGACGTGCACAGTGGCCCGACTGACCAGAGGGGCTGATGTGGCCTGCACAACAATCACATATTCCTGGCGAGCTTCATAGTCCAGGTCAATGAGTGCTGTCAACTCTCCAGAGAAGATATCCATTTGGAACAGCTCAGGGATGTTCCCCTCCACAATCTGGTACATTATATGAGCATTGGGGCCTTCATCAGGGTCCACTGCAGTGATCTGGGCTACCACCGAGCCCACAATGCTGTTCTCCTTCACTCGCACCTCAAACTCCTCAGCTGGGAAGACCGGTGCATTGTCATTAACATCCTGCACCGTCACCTGGATGCTGACTGGAGTCCGAAGCGGGGGCACACCTCGGTCCACTGCGTAAGCAGTCAGTTCATACACTGGCACCGCCTCCCGATCTAGCCGCCTCACTGTGCGGACAATGCCAGAGGTGGGCTCAATGGTAAAATCTCCATCCCCATCTTCCCCATTCTGGAAAGTGTACTGGACCCGGCCATTGGCATGAGCATCCCGGTCAGTGGCTGAGATCTGCAGGACACTGGTGAAAGGTGGGGCATCCTCAGAAACCAGCCCTGTGTAGTGGGAGGCCACAAACTGTGGAGGGTTATCATTCACATCATTGACCATCACCTCCACGTAAGTAGTGTCTGCCTTCTGTGGGATGCCATTGTCCCGAGCTGTAATAGCCAGTGTGTAGGTCATCTGGTCTTCATAGTCCAGTGAGGCCTGCAGTGTAATGGCCCCTGAGTCTGCATCAATGCGGAACTGGGGCAGGTTGTCCTCCAGGAGATAAGTGATACGAGCATTCTCACCCACATCATCGTCAGAGGCACTGATGACCACCACGGTGCTACCCACTGGCCGATCCTCATTCACACTCACTGAGTAGTGGGCACTTTGAAAGACAGGCCGGTGAGTGTTGGCATCTGTAATGTTGATGTGCACATAGCAGTGATCATGAAGGGCACGGTCAGATGCAGTTAGCACCAACTTGAAGTACCGTTCCTGCTTGTAGTCCAGTGGCAGAGCCAGTGTCACCAGACCTACACCCCCCTGGGAGCTGATGGCAAAGCGATTCCGAGTGTTGCCTCCTGTGATCTGGTAGCTGATGGCACTGTTGGCATCACGATCTACAGCAGTCACGCTCACCACACTGGTGCCCACGGTCGCATCCTCATTCAGTCGTAGGTGGTACTCCTTCATAGTGAACTCAGGGCGATTGTCATTAACATCCAGCACAGTCACTGTGACGCTGGCTGAAGCTGAGAGTGGGGGTGAGCCATGGTCTCGGGCCTCCACACCAAAGAAGTAATGCTCCACAGACTCACGGTCCAGGGGACCACTCACAGAGACCCAGCCAGTGGCACTGTTTATCACAAAGGGTGTATCAGATGCCACACCAGTTAGGGAATACTCCAATCTGGCATTCTCTCCATGGTCTGCATCCACTGCCTGAATGTGGATGACTGAGTGGCCCAGGGGCGCGTTTTCCAGGACAGAGACCTGGAAGGGCGTGCTGACAAAGATAGGAGTATGGTCATTGATGTCGACCACCTGGATGCTGGCCAGGCCTGTGTTGTTGGACAGCGGTGGGCGGCCTGCATCCTGAGCCCGGATGCGCAAGGCATACTCTCGCTCTGCCTCAAAGTCCAGAGGTGCCACCACCTGGATCTCGCCCGTGAGGCTGTCGATGGCAAAGTGGCCGCGGCTGTTGCCACTGATGATGTTGTAGTGCACCAGTCCGTTGGCGTCCTTGTCCCTGTCGGTAGCCGAGACGCGTAGCACCACCGTATGGGGGCGCACATCCTCGCGCACCTGCGCCACGTAGCGTTTCTCGCTAAACTGGGGCGCGTTGTCGTTCTCGTCCAGCACGGTTATGTGCACACGCACAGTGGCAGAGCGCGGCCCGGGCTCTTGTCCTTGGTCGCTGGCCTCCACCACCAGCTCGTAACTTTCCATGTGCTCGCGGTCCACGCGACCGCTGGTGCTGATGAGCCCCGAGCGCGGATCAATTTCGAAGGCGGCAGAGGCGGCGGCGCGCTCAGCTGGCGGCCCCACAAAGCGGTAACGCAGGTTGGCGTTGGGGGGCGCGTCACCGTCTGTGGCACGCAACTGCAGGATGGGGTAGCCCTCCTCCACGTTCTCGCGAAGCGTCTCCCGGTATTGCGCCTGCTCAAATACCGGCGCGTGGTCGTTGCGGTCGGCCACTGTCACGGCCACCATGGTGGTGGCCGAGAGGCGCGGCGAGCCATGATCCTGCGCCGTCACGCGCAGGTAGTGGCGATCCATGCTCTCGCGGTCCAGAGCAGCCTCTGTGCGAATAAGGCCGCTCTGCGGGTCGATGCTGAACAGTTCCAGCGAGCGGCTGTTCATGAGCGCAGCCAGCGAGTAGACTAGGCGTCCGGCCTCGCCGATGTCCGAATCCTGCGCCACTACGCGTAGCACCGCTGTCCCCGCCGCCTCATTCTCGGGCACCAGTGCCTGGTAGTTGTACTGAGGAAACTGTGGGTGGCGGTTCGCGGCGCGACGGGGGCGGACCCGGCTCGCTGCGGGTATTCTCCAGGCTCCATGCTCCGTCGGGCCCCCAGGGGGGCGCGGCCCCGGGCGCTGCGGAAGGAAGCGGCGGCGGAAGAGGACGCGGGAGCGCATGCGCTCGGGCGTTGGCTCGGGAGCTGTCCGGGACTCTCGCAGTGCTGAACCAGATGCGGGAGCTGTCCTCTCCTTGCGAGGTGCTGAATCCAGCCCGGGGCCGGATCCCACGGCCCCGGGAGGGCGGTCCGGCCGGGGCCCTGTCCTCCTCGCTTGGGATGTCTTGGTTCTCTCGCTCTGACCCCTGCGCCCCGGCGCCCACAATTCCCCGCAGCAGCGCGTGGTTCCCACTTTTTGGAGGGCGCCTCTCCCAGTATTCCTCTGAGAGAACACCGGCTGGGAACCACAGGGCCGAATCCGAAGGTCCGAAGGGAAGGGAGAGCTGTTCTCTGGGCCCGGGACCCCTGGGGAAAGACGTTCTGGCAACAGACTATCTCTTTGCAACGGCCCTGTCCGCCCGCAAGAGGAGACCTCTGGACGCCAGCATAACAGAGACCCTGGTCCTTGTCCTGTCTCCTGCCCGCGGCTGCCAAATGTCTTGACTCCATATTCCGCTCCCAACCCCGGCTGCTCAGGGGGCCCTCGACCGCTTTGGTCGCTTTGCCTTCCCCCTCGGAGCCCCACGAAGACAGGTTCCCTGACTCCCAGGCCAGGCTTTCCATCCTCTCGGACCCCAGGTGACTCGGGACAAAGAGCTAAGGCTCCGCCGCCGATCCGCGCCCCTGGCCCCGTAGCAGCAGCTACCCCCGGGTCCCAACCTTGGCCCCCGCCGCCCCCCAGCTCCTCCCGGCTAGGAGGGAACAAAGAGAGGAGGAGAAGGAGCAGGAGTAGCGGGGTGGTCGGCCCTCTGAGACCCCACCACGGCTGCCGCCTCGCCATCACCCCCTACTTCCCCACACGGCCTCCACTGTCCTCCGCCTGGGTCCAGGCCTTGGGCCCGCGTCGCTGCTCGGGCCCCCACCCGGGGCCCTGCCACCGCCCTGGTCCCCCGCCTCTAGGCCTGTCGCTCCGCGCCGCCGCCACCCTCTGGGCACCATCTACTCCGCGGCCAGAGTCCCTTTGGCGAGCGGCCCCGGCTTTTGCCGCCCGCACCACAGCATCCCCGACGCTGCCGCCGCCTCCCGCCGCTCCAACATGGCTCCCGGTCGCTGCGATGGTTCGTTCCACCTCCGCCCCGAAGTCCCAAATCCGATGGTACAGGCTGTCGCGCATGACAGCTCTGGATATCGAAGTTACTGCCGCCATCTTTATTGAGGGCGGAGCATAAGTGCTGCCCACGGTCCTGAACCGGGCTTGGCGCTTCACTGCCCCTGCTTCCACCCTCCTCGTGGCCACCGCCCTCACCAGCATCCCTCCCCCTAGGGCGCTGTCTCAGCTCCGTCTTCCAGCTTTCTGCTTGCGGATCTCTTGCCCCCTTCCTGAGCACTAGTTTCGAACCCTGTCCCGGATCTTGGTCTGAAAATTTGGTGCCCATGATGTGCAGAGAAAGCGTTCTCATGACTCTTGGGCGAGGATACCATATGGAATCCTGGGGTCGGAGGGGACGATGGCTGGACGGGGCCTGTGGTGCCAGCAGGCCAAACAACAGCCTTAACTGTTCGATCAAAACTTTGCTTTGTTTGTTTTTTGTTTTTGTGTTTTTGGCTGCGCTGGCATAGCGGGATCTTAGTTCCCCGACCAGGGATCGAACTCGTGCCCCCTGCAGTGGAAGCGCGGAGTACTAAACCACTGGACCACCAGGGAGGTCCCGATCAGCGAGTTTTAACTCATGAAACATGTCGCGACCATCTGTTTGTTTGGAGCGCCCCAACGGAGCCAACTTCCCTGCCTTGCTGGCCGCCAGCAGTCTTCCGGGTTGGGGGCTCTTCCACTGGAAGCTACACTCCCGTCTCCAGGCCGCGGGTCTCTGGAGTGCCTTGGAATGCCACGTGGAACCCGGCATTGCTGCACGGCTGCGGTCCGGCCTCCTAGGGTCCCCGCCCCTCGCCCGCTAAGACTGCGTCCCTTAACCCCTTGTAGGGACTAACGGAAGCTCAGTTTTGCCCGCGCTATGCTACTCAGCGCAAGTCGACCCAGGCTGGCCAATGGGCAGACGCCGCGGAACAGACGTCACAGAGGACGGGCGGGGGCGGGGGAGTGGTGAACGAGGAGCGTTCCAATCAGAAAGCCACTGTTTCTATTGGCACAATGGGTGGCTCCGCCCCCATGGCAGACTCATTGTCTGGGGGAGGAGGCTCCTCCGGTTCCAGAATAGCCCGGAGAGACAATTCAGGAGGTGCTCTACGGGCCAGCCTGCAAAGGCAGCAGCGACAGTGGGCTGCAGCGCCACGAGCAGAGGACGCAGGCGTCCCTGGACCGAGGAGGGGTTTAGGTCTGGGACACGGAACGCTCCAAGGGGTGCGGTTCCTGCTTGGAACCAGCGGAGATCCCCCGGCTAAGACCCCTGGCCCGCCCCAACCGGTACCTATGACATCACCACCAACCAATCAAATGGCGCATTCCTAGCCACCCCCCCCCCCTTGACTTATTCGCTTCCAGGAGGCGGGGTTCCCGTGGGTTCCTCCTTCAAGCGCCTCAAGTGACTACGGAGAGCCGGTGGGTGGGTTCCAGTGGTGCCCTCTGGTTTTTCTGAATCTGAGGACCACCTAAGGTCAGAGCCGGATGTACGGTCTGGTTCCTATGGGCGTGAAGATGAAGCATCTGCAGAGGCGCCGAAGGCGGAACTCGGTTGGATGGGGGCTCAGTCGGAGTAGGGCCTGGAGGAGGGAAGCCAAAGACATGGTTTTGATCGCACACCCACCCTCCGGGCCCACAATCTAGCGAATGGAGGGCAGAAAACTTTAACGAAGGAGGGAGACAGGTGGAACGCTAGGGAGAGGGATGCTGGGGTCCCAGAAGAGGCACCTGAGCCAACGTAGCGATCTGGGAAAGCTATCTGCAGAAGATGCCCGTGCAGAGCTCTGAATAACCAAGAGATGGAGGAGCCACCCTAGGTCATGGAGGCAGTGTGGACAAATGTGCTGAGGCTTAAAGGGACCATGGCCAAAGGAAGTTACGCCCTGCTCCCTCCGCTAGGGTTAGCACTGCCCTCAACTGATGCTCCTTGTGGAGAGCAAGACCTAGAGCTCTCCTTGACACCTCTGTTGACTGCAGATGACTCTCCGTGTCACTCCCTGCTGTTCTGCCTCCACCATAGTCCTCTTTGTGGCTGCTGTTCCATGAAAGCCTCTCCCTCTCCATCTGCACTCACCTCTATGCCCCACCCCAAATGGCAGCTTCTGATGCTCCCTGTAAAGACAAACCAAGTGTAGTTCCTTTTTCCAAGTTCTCTTTCCACTGCCCTCTAGGACATCTCAACCCCTCTCCTCGTGCCTTTTCCTCCCTGTGTTTGCCCCCTCCTTCCTCCCAGTCAAGTCAGGGGTACCTTGCTGGGAGAGCAGACCAGAAGACCTGGCCAACCCATCCAGTTCAATTAGCCAACAGTTCTTTCATCTCACTAAGACCTCCAATCTGCCATTCCTCACCTCCTCTCAGCTCCTTACCTTAACCATTAGCCAGTCTTATAACAACTCTCCTGCCCTGCTCTTCTTAGACAAACTCACTGGGCTAAAATCTAACTCCTTATAATAGATTACTTGGGTGGGGGGGGGGTGTCTTGCTCTTGCACGCCTGGCTCTTGCCTAGGTTATTGGCGTAAGTGCAAGATCGGTGGGCTCCTAAGGTTTTTGCTTGAAAACTGGATGATCTTCTAGCCTGAGACTATTCCTTATCAGAGCCTAGGGCCGCTGGGCCCCTTCACTCAGTACCTGCTGGAGCAACATCACACCCTGGTACACAGTTGGTATTGGCTTGCCTGGCTGCTTCGCGTGGGAGAGTCCTTGTATGCCATTGTATTGTTCAAGTGTAAAGGCATCACGAATAGTTGGACTCAACTACTCTGGTTCCTGCAAACATTCCTTTTTGGGATGGCATCTATTACTTGATTGCTTACAGACCAAGACGCCAAAAACAAACTTAAAAAAAGATATCCAAAAAAACTGAATCACTATTTTATACACCTGAAACTAATATTGTAAACCAACTATACTTCAATTTTAAAAAGAGAGAAAATACAGCACATAAAGTTCCTAGGAGAAAAAAAAAAGATGTTCAAAAGCTTCCTCTACACTTTGACATTCAGCCTCACCTTTTTTGGGGGGTGCTGTGTTTACTTGATCTTTCTAGAAAGTTACGACCCTCTAGTTATTCATTATTTCTTCATCTGCTCTGGTTAAACTTGAGTAGATAGTAGGAAAAGATTTTAGCTTTCCAGTTCTGCAGACTAACCTATTCGGCAGAGGGCTTCCAGCTACCTTCTTGCGGTCCTTGGCTGTGTTGGCGTTCTGTCACCTGGTTTAAGCCACATACTAAGTTTGCTTGTTGGGATATCGTTGCTCCCACCTTCTGATTATAACACCTTACCCTTACCACCACCATCTTATCAGCTCTCCTTTCCCCAAATTTTTTCCCACCCACCTGGACCAAAATAGAGGGACACTTCCGTAACACATCAATTCCACCCACATTTGTTAGACACCTGTGAGGCGGGACCTTCTCCTCTCAGGCTTCCATTTCACATTATGGAGAAAGATAAGGAAGACAAGCAAGTGCCTGGAATGGGGCAGGCCAAGTGGTGACACAGAGGCACAGAGGACATCCCGGGAACCAAGAAGGAACGACTGGGGAATGCTTTCTCTGCTGCTGCCAGCCAGAAGTGATGCTTCCCTCCACTCGGACCCTCCGACATAGTGCTCTGTACGTGCAGGGTCTGATGGCCACCTTCAAGTCAGGACCACGTCTTAAGACAGCTTCATTTTTTTCCTCTAGCCCCTGTCCCATTGCCTCACACACAGGTGTTCTATCAGTGTTTACCAAACAAAGGAGGGAAACTCTGATTTCACTTTGCACTTGTTCAGCATCATTCCAATTTTTATCTGAAAACTGCAGAACCCATTCAGTGTAACCTTGTGTCAGAGAAAAGCACAGGACTGCCCTTGACTGGTACCACCATCTTTCTGTGGGTCCCCTGGTGGGAAACCTGTATGTTTTTCACACTTTCCTATTCTTGGTCACTTTTTTCCAGACACTGTAGATGTCTCCCTCCAGTTTTGACTCACTCAGCCATTCCTGTTCTAGAGAGGCTAGACCATGGGTTCTCCAGCTAGTTACTACCTCTCTCATTCACCTGGTTATAACTTACTACTGACTGGTTGGGGCAGGAGGGCTCAAGGAGCCTTTAGGGCTCCCTTCTTGGAGGACCCCCTGCTTGTTCACTAGGGACTAGACCTTATTTTCCTTCCATGTAGGTCATGTTATTTGTTTTAAGCAAACACTTATGAGAAACAGCCCCCTCGCCCCAAAAAAGAGGCCTCAAGTAAAAGCACAACCATGACAGATGATGGACTATGAATTAGTTTTGGTGGAGATCAACTTCTACACATAAATCTCAGTCCTTCCTTCTGTTTCTCTTGTGATTAAGGGGTTATTAATGGTGCCAAGGATAATATGGCTGATTACTGAATGAAATGTATTAACTTGAATAAAATGTTGTGAATTGTGAAAAAAAAATAGACTACTTGTGAATTCCTCACCTCTGGAGCAGCAGAGCATTGCTAAAGAAAAACACTTCACATTCTTGACAACAAGCCTTAATATTATATTGGAGGGCTTCACCAGCACAGTAAGGCAAGAAAAACAGTAAAAAGTTACAAGGATTGGAAAGGAAAAAAGAAAACTTATTCACAGCCAACAGGAATGTGTATGTAAAAAATCCAAAAGAACTTATAGGTAAGTTGTTAGAGTTTAGCAAAGTCATTGGATGCAAGGTCAATATATAAAAATCAGTTGTCATTTCTATATATCAACAAGTGAGAAAAATTTTTTTCATGATGTGATTTACAGTAGCATCATGTAACGTAAAATGCTGGAATAAATATAATGAAATATGTGCAATGACTCTTCACACACACATACACACACACACAATAAAACATTATTGACACTAAACACTGTGATAATCATTTCATGATGTCTGTAAGTCAAATCATTACATTGTATACCTTAAACCTATATAGTGCTATATGTCAATTATATCTCAAGAAACACTGGAAGAAAAAACCATTGAGAGAAATAAAGACATAAATGGAGTGGAAAACTATGTTCCAAGATGGAAAGATTCAATACAGGCATACCTCAGAGATATTGTGGGTTCAGTTTCAGACCACCGCAATAAAGCAAATATCACAATAAAGTGAGTTACACACATTTTCTGGTTTCCCAGGGCATATAAAAATTATGTTTAGAGTCTATTAAGTGTGCAATAATAGCATTATGCCTAAAAAAAATGTACATACCTTAATTAAAAATACCTTATTGCTAGGACTTCCCTGGTGGCACAGTGGTTAAGACTCCGCGCTCCCAATACAGGGGGGCCGGGGTCAATCCCTGGCCAGGGAACTAGATCCCACATGCGTGCGGCAACTAAGAGTTCGCATGCCACAACTAAGGAGGCTGCCTGCCGCAATTAAGGAGCCCATGAGCCACAACTAAGGAGCCCACCTGCCGCAACTAAGACCCAGTGCAACCAAATAAATAAATAAATATTTTTTTAAAAAAGAGAAAATCAAAACCTAAGAAGGTGGGGGGAGCACAAAATTTAAAAAAAAATACCTTATTGCTAAAAAATGCTAACCATCACCTGAGCCTTCAGTGAGTTGTAATCTTTTTGAAAAGTAACACCAGGGAATTCCCTGGTGGTCCAGTGGTTAGGACTCAGCACTTCCACTGCAGGGGGTACGGGTTCGATCCCTGGTGGGGGAACTAAGATCCCACATGCTGCATGGCATGGCCAAAAAAAAAAAAGAAAAACAACATTAAAGATCACTGATCACAGATCATCATAACAAATATAATAATGATAAAGTCTGAAGTATTATGAGAATTACCAAAATGTCACACAGAGACATGAAGTGAGCAAATCCTGTTGGAAAATTGGCAACAATTAGACTTGCTTGACACAGGGTTTGCCACAAACCTTCAATACCTTTCAATTTGTAACAGATGCAGTTTATCTGTGAAGTGCAACAAAAATGAGGTATGCCTGTATTGCACACATGCTAATTCTTCCCAAAGAATGGATTCAATGCAACTCCGATAGAAGTCCCAGCAGATACTGTGTAGTGTGTGTGTGTGTGTGTGTGTGTGTGTGTGTATGTAAACTGACAAACTGGATTCTAAAACGTATGAGGGCCAGGAATATCCAAGACAGTCCGAAGAAAACCCAAGTAGGAGAACAGCTTCGTCTATAGGAGATCAAGAAAGCTACAGCTACAGAAACCAAGACTGTATGGTGCTGGTGCAGGAATAGACAGATGAATGGAACAAAATCCAGAGAGGGGCCTAAAGATGTGTGGAGACTTGAATTTTGACAAGGGTGGCTCTTAAGAGCCAAACACAAAGGATGGGCTTTCCAATAAATGGTGCTGGGTCAATTGGATATCCATGCAGAAAAAAATTAAATGAGACTCCTACTTCATACTACCTTCATAATCAATTCCAGATTTGACATGTGAATATGAAAAGAAAGACAATACAGCTTTTAGAAGAGAACACAGAAGTTCATGACTTTAAGCAAATATATTTTTTTTAAATAGGATACAAAATGTACTAACCATAAAGGAAAATACTGAAAAATTAGATTACATTATAATTAAGAACTTCCTTTCATCAAAAGATGTTAAGAATGGGAGACGATACTGTAAGATATACAACCCAAGGACTCATATCCTGAATACATACTACAAACCAACAAAAGATAGACAACCCAGTCAATGAATGTGCAAGAGATGTGAACAGGTGCTTCACAAGAGAAGATCCAAATAGCCAGTAAACTAATGAAAAGGTGCTCAACCTCTTTAGCCGTCAGGGAAACGCAAGTGTAAAAGTAACTACTACTACACTGCACCAGAATGACTAAAATGAAAATGACTGACAATACCAGGTTTTGGGAAAGATATAGAGCAGTTGGAACTCAGGCACCAGTGGAGGAGAGTACACTGGTACAACTACTTTGGGAAACTATTTGGCAGTTTCTGCCTGTGACCCTGCAATTCCACTCTTGAGAATATATCTCCCAGTCCAAGCATATGAGCAACAAGAAGACATGTACAACAGTGCTCCTGACAGCATGATTAGTAATAGACAAAAATTGGAAACTGCAATTGAGGGTGTAACCCATACAACACTGGGCATGAACAAACTACAACCACATACTATGACACAGACAAACCTCAAAAACTTGGTGAGTGCAGAAGCCAGTGTCTATATGACTATTTATATAAAGTGCAAAAACAGGCAAAACTTATCAGTAATTACCTCTAGGGAAGAGGCCTGGGGAGAAGGAAGGAGTTGGTGATTGAGAGGGGTGCACAGTGGGCTTTGGGAACTGGTGACACTGGGTGGTGACTATATTAGCATCTTCTGTCATAATTCATTAAGCTGTACTCTTTGCATACTGTAGTTTTCATAGTATGCTATTCTTCCATGAAATAAGAGAAAAAAAGAAAAGGTTATCCTCACATACTTGGAGCCTCAGTCTGTATCTTTTGGGGACTGAGCAGGCAGGTGGTCTTCACCCAACCCCTTACCCTGGAGTTGCCTTATGCACGTGTAGCATGTTGTCCTCAATCATGTCCCACAGACGTGGTGCCACACCTGTAGGGACCCACTTCTAGCCCAGAGGTTGGCCCAAATGCCCAGCCCTCACTGTCCCTCAAAATTTGAGTTTTCCTCAGCCCCACCCTATCACTCCCCTTTCTTTGAGTGCCTTAGTTCTCCCTCTCTTTGCCCTTTCCCCTGCCTAACCACATCCACGTCTACCATCCTTCCAAGCAGTCAGAGGTATTCTCTCAGACAGTTCCTTCCCTGAGGAATTCTCTGGCTAGTCATTGTCCTTGGTAGTTTTAATTCTGTGCGGTGAGACACCATCAAGGTGTTTATTGATGGTCCTGGAATCCTGGCCCCTCTGAGTGTCTCCTTACAAACACATGCAAGGGCCCGTTGGACAATCACGCAGAAGCGGGCAGGGGCTCTGATCTTCCGGCCACGGCGCTGCACTTTGTTTCTCACGGGGGCCAGCACTAGGACAGATGGCACAGCACGGCCCTGCTTTTCCCACGAGGTCAGTGTGTGCAGCCTAACAGCAAACAGAGCAAGGCACAGAGGCTATCGAATGTTCCTGCCTCAGCTTCCTGAGGACCTGTACTTATCACTGAGTTACTCTCTCTCAGGAGAAGAACCATGGCTCTCCGCCTTCAGCACTCCAATGAGAAAGGAGCTGTACCTGGAAGTCAGCGTTGTTGATTCCGCCTGTGGAAGGGAGGCAGAGGCCTCCAGGATGAAGTGACCAGGTTGTACCACACAGAGCTTTCCTGCAGACAACTGTGTCAGCTCCTCCTCAGGTCCAGGTGAGCCTGTGCACTTAAACTTCTGGAAGAGTCAACAGGTCAGGAAGGACATCTCCCTGCTGGCCTCCTGTGCTTTGCTCCCATGGACCTGTTTCCCTGGGACCCCACCCCTAGACTGGCCTTGCTGGGCTTCTTGCCGCATTCCGTTCTGCTGGTAGAGTAACAGCCCTCTGCCTTCAGCACCCCATTAAGAAAGGAAAAGTCGTGGCCAGAAGTCACAGTATCAGTGATTCTGGATGTGTGGAATCTGATGAGAATCGTCTTGGGTAACAAAATGAAGGGAACTGATGGAAACCGCTACTGCCTGGTGTCTGCCTACAGGTTCTGACTCTCTTCCCCAACTTATGGTGACAGCCTTCGTTAACTAGGGAGCCCACGAGGAAAAAGTTTTTTGCCCAACGTTGGCCTCTGATTCTCCTCAAACAGTAGTGCACAACTAACCCCACACTTGTTGAGATATTCTTTTTGTCCTACCGTAGTTACCAAATCTCCGCTAAGGCTGCAAAATGAGGGAACCTCGCTGGATCCAGTGGAAGACAAATAAGGAAGGGAAACAGCTGGGCAGGCCTAGGAGTTCAGGGAGGCCAGGGCTTGGACAGGAGACGCTTCATTTGAGAACAGGTGTAAAGGATATAGGGTTTCAACACGGGAGACAGACACGGCATTCAAGGCAAAGAAAGATGTAAGTGAAGCCTGGAGGGGCAGTCACCTGCAAATGGACCACGGGGCTCTCAGTGGCTGTGGCCGTGGCCCAGAAGTGGGAACCCAGGGAAGAGAGGCTGGAACAGGGCTCAAGGGACCTCGATGGAGAGGCCTGTCAGGGACCATCACCTCCTCAGGCTGGAGAGGACAGGGCAAGCTAGTGATGAGGTCCTGAGGCCCCAGCGCCCCCACCCATCCTCTCCCACCACCACTCAGGATCATACAGGGAAGCCTGTTTCCAGATGCCTGTGATTTATTTCCAAGCTGAGCTGCAGCACATAGGAAAATACACATGGCTTTTCGGTCTACGTTTTTACAGAGAAAATAGATTCTGTCATTGGCTTTATCAGTGCCATCACCTCGTTCTGTGAGGTTCCAGGGTGGATGGCCTGTCTCTAAGACTCTGCTTTCAAAGCAGCAGCTTGGCCAAGACCTCTGGGGGCTGGAGTGAGGGGCAGAGACCCCCCACGGGGTGGCAGCTGGGGGGACAGAGCACATGAGCAGCACTCACTGCGAAGCTAAGGCAAAGAACGGAGCTGGCGGAAGGTGCCTCCTCTCACCCCAGGGACACGGCTTGCTGAAGCCCAGGACACAGACCAGGTGGGCGCGGGGGATGAGGGCTCTGGCCCAGCCTGGAGCAGCAGCAGGACTCTGAGTGTGCATGTGTGTGGGGTGGGGAGGCATGCTGAAGAGGCAGCCCAGCAGGAGATGGAGGGGCTTCAGTTCACACTCCCCCTGCCCCAGCATAGCTCCCAGCGCGTGGTCCCTAATCCTGCGCTTGGCCCCTCTCATTAGCTCTGTTTCAGGTAGGGGTCCCTGCTTAGGTCCCTTCCACCATCACCTCCCCTCAAACTGTCAGTGCAAAACATTCTTAGGGCCAAGCCTCCGAGTCCCCTACACCCTACCCAGGGCTGCAGGGAAGGGAGGAAAAGAAGGTGCTAGCTGGGGGCCTCGCCCAGCACCGGGAATTCCTTGCACATCTCTTGGACAATCATGCGGTCCATCTGGCACTGAGGCGAGGCTTCCTCCTCGGTTAGGATGCGTCGCAGTGTGGCCTGCAGGTCGGGGAGCCGGTGGCGGTGCTGTAGGTAGGGTGTGGAGCGGACCACAGCGTGCATCAGGGAGAGGTACTCCATGCGAAGCTGTGGGGAGAGCAGGCAAGCTCAGGGACCCCAGGGAGGCACTGAGACTGCCACCAGACAGGGACAGGCCACTACTGCCTCCTGGCAGCCACACAGACCCCAGGGCTGTGGACCACCTCACACCACTGAAGATCAGGGTTGCATCCCCAGCGCCCAGAGTGGACCTGGCACAGAACTGGCCTTTGATAGTCGTTGAATAAGTAAGTGAATAAATGAATCATCTGAGACACACACAGTCCCAGAATGCGGCCGGCCCAGGGAAGTCCTGCCTCAGAGAGGTGGCGAGGGGAAGCAGCGAGCCCGCACCCCTCCTGTAATGCTGGGCCCCTGTGGGGCTGCTGTCTGTCTGTTGGAGGCCCTCTGCTTCTCACTCTATCCTCTCACCCTGTAAGATCTCATTCACACGCACAGCTTCAAATAGTGACCCCCACTCAAACCTCTTGCAGAGACTCTCCGGTGAGCTGCAGATGAGAAAATCCAACTGCCCACTTGTCACCTCCTGCTTATCTCAGAGAGAACTCAAACTCACATAACAACCATCAAACTCGTGATCTTCCCCATCTTCCCAAAGCTGAAGGCTTTCTCATGCTCTTTATTTTAATAAAGAGCACTGCTGTCCATTCAAGTGCTCGAGCCAAAACTGTACGTGTCCCCTCCGGTTCCTTTCTCCCCACACCCCAAGTCCAATCCGTCCCAGTAAAACCCGGCCGTCTTACCTTCTACGTGTGCCCTGAATCCATCTCCAACACCCCCCGCCAACCCACCCTCGCAGCACCTCTGGCTTTAACGGCTCCAAGAACCACTCCAGTCTGACACCCCAGCTGCTCCTTATCCTCACTGAGACCCTGATCCATTGACCTGGCGCCAGCATTTTTTCCTCCATTTGCCTGCCTCACCATCCCTCATTTCTCTCTTTACCTCTGATTAGAGGAGTCAATACTCAAACCTTCTTTAGGCAGCATCACCCTGCTAACTCCCAACCCTGGTCAAACCAAAAAGCACCTGTTTATCAAATCCTAGTAGCTAAGCAGCAGACAATTACAGAGCCTTGCGCAGGCTTGAACGGCATTCCCCACCACAAACCTCACTGCCTGGCACCCCTGCCACTTTCCTCTGCCACGTTCACTGCTCCTGAAAGGACCACTGCCCACCTTCTCTCCATTTCCCAAACCTAAACTGCCTGATCAGTTGGCTTTGTGCTTCATGCAGAAAACAAGCAAACTTTCAGAAACGCCTGGTCTTCCCCCAGCACCCACACCTCACCTGTCCCCAGTGAATGAACTGCCCCGGCTCCTGCCAGAGGCCATCCCTCCACGGGGGCCTGGACCCTCCCCCGCTGCCTGACCTACTTGACACCCGCAGTGGCTGACTCTCCCAACACATCAGCCGTTTCTCCACAATTGGCTTGCTGGATCATTCCCTCTGGCTCAGACATGCACCAGCATCTCCCACCTTTAAAAGACTTTCCCTGACCCCATGTCTCCCTCCAGTGATCCCCCACCTTTTTCTGCTCCCCTTCACTTAAAAACACACGAAGCTTGTCTCCATTCACTGCTCCCGCCTTCCCCCTTTCCACTCCCCTCCAACTTCAAATCCTCTCTTCAACTTCCCACTCGAACTCTCTTCCCTCCACTCCATGGACTCTGCTTGTGAATCATGCCTCATCTCCATGTGGCGAATCCCGTGGCTCATTCTCAGGCCTCATCTCACTCGGGCTCCTAACTGTGGAGACGGCTCATCCCCCTCCTCCTCCATACACGTGGCTCTGGGCTCCTGCTCTCTTGGTTTTCCTCCTGGGTGTCTCCCTACATGCCCTGACTGTGCCCTGGGCTGAGGCCTGTGCTTCCCTCTGTCCCATCCATCCCACACCCTAGGTGACCGCACTGTCACAGGCTTCCCAGCACATCTATGCACAGCCAACTCCAAAGTGTCTCTTTCCAGTCCCAACTCACACCCCAGTGCCTCCCTGACATCCTCTGTACCTGGATGTCCAGCAGGTATCTTCTCAGTCTTGACACATCAAAACACAACTCTATTCAAAAGTTCTTCCCCACCTGAGCAATCAGCACTTCATCCACCCGGTTGCTCCAGACCAATCCAGCAGCAAGCCCTGCCAACCCACTTCCAACACACCCCGGCCTGACCTCCTCTCCCACCCTATCCGTGCCACTTGGGCTGTAGCCGCCTCCTCACCGGCCTCCCGCTTCTGCTGTGCTCTCACAGTCTCTGTTTCATTCAGGATGGTAATTGGATCACTTCCCCTGCCCCAGAGAAGAGGTGACAACCTCCCGCTGCAGCCTCCAAGGCTTTGTGTAAACTCCACTTCCTCCTCCTCACCTCCCACCACTCCCTCCACTCTTGCTTTCTTCGGACAGCCCACCCCTGATCACCTCATGGCGGGCTCCCTTGGGTCTTGGCACATCTGTCATGGTTGAGCAGCCTCCCACACTTACCCGGCTCCAGCAGTGCCCCTCGCCCTCGTCTCCATTCAGTGTCAGGTCCCCCCCTTTTGTTAGTTTCTACACAGCTGCCATCCCCAGGCACCTTATCTCCAGGCGACAGGTCCGCGATGTGCCGCACGGTGATGTCGATGAGCGCCATCATATCCGTGTGGTAGAAGATGGCAGCTGTGGCGGGGCTGGCGAACACGTCCTGCAGGAACTTGAGGACGGAGTGTGGCGGCTGAGGCTCATGCTTAAAGATGCGCACGGGGTCATCTAGAAGGCAGGGGGAAGAGGCGTCAGGGCAGTCCTCGAGGGGGCCCAGAGTCACCCCAGCGAGTTACAGGGGTCATGGAGTCAAAGGACATCGAAGGGGCCCCGCACAGATTCCTGGGCCCTCACCCCCTCTGTTCAGGAGCAACAGTAGCTTCTCGGAGAAGATCTTGACATTGGCGTGTTTGCTCAGGGCGGCCATGATGAAGTTCTGGTCAGGGGCTGAGGAAGGACACGGGGGTAGACAACAGCACAGGTGCTAAGCCTGGAGAGCGCCCCTCCTCCCCCCTACGGCGGAGTCAGCCACCCCCGTCAGGCCCTGCCCCCACCTGGCAGGTGCAAATTGAGAGCCAGAAGTAGATTCATGCAGAGATCCGGCAGTTGCTCAGTGGTGTCCAAGGGCAGTCCGTCCTCAACGATGCTCAGCAGGAACTGGGCGAAGGGTGTGCCTAGGTGCTCTGGGAGAGGGGCACGTGGAAGTCTGCAGCCCCCCCATCACACACCCCACACCACCCAGCCTCCCTGGGTTTCTGTGAGCCCTGGGGACATTCAGTCAGACTATGGTCAGTGGGCCCCTCGGGCCATGGGGCCCACCTCCAGTGGGCTGTGGGCTCTCTGTGATTAGCTGGTCAGTGACCTGCCTTCTTACCATAGTGTGCATAGGGCACTGCCTCCCCCATGGAGAAGACCATGGCCAGAATGAGGGCGGAGTAACAGAGTTTCTGATGGTCTGTGGGGGAGCAAAGCAGCGGTCAGAGCCTCCCCCCAGATGGCGGGAACCTCCCTAGATGGCAGGAAGCTGCCCCTCGCTCACCCTGCGTGTCTGTCTGCATGTCCCGCGCCAGCTCCACAGGCAGCACAGATGACACTAGTGTGGAGATGATGGCTGCGTCCAGGCTGCACATGGCGCCGAAGCACTTGAGGAGCAGCAGCCGCAGTGACACCCGGTGCTCCTGGCAGGGGACCCTGTGTGCTCAGTGCCCGGAACCCCCACCTCTACCCAGGTCCCTCTGTACCCCCTCCCCTCTGTTTCGCACACACCATTTGGTAATAGGCCACCAAGGCCAGGACAGACTCGAACTCATTCCTCTTGCACATTTTCTTGCAAACTTCAGGGTCTGCATCCGTCTGTGGGGAGGACGAAGTGTGATGGAGTCACTCAGTGTGAGGTGGCCACATGTTGAGTGAGCTGAGGACAAGTAGGGGAGACTCCCGAGCACTGGGGAGGGATGGGGCAGGGGTGGGGGACACGTGGGGGCCCTCAGCCCGCACCAGAATGTGCAGCAGCTCCTCCAGGTAGCAGCGGATGACACCCTCGTCCTCATACAGGGCCCAGCTGCGCTGCTGGGCGTCATCCTTCCGCCGGGCCAGGTCTGCAAAGATCACTTCCAGCCTCTGCTGGTCGTGGCAGACCTGCCCTGAGGGCAGGGCAGTGCTCAGGTCCTGGAGGAAGAGGTCTGGCTCAGCACACTTGCCCCTCACCATCTCCAGGAGGCCCACAAGGCCTGGAGTTCAACCTAGACCCTGAGGTCATGGCATGAGCTCCAGGCCAGTGTCAGGCAGGGGGCCCCAGCCTCACCTACCAGAGCTGCCTGGAGCCAGCGTCGTCCCAGGAAGGGTGAGGGGACCAGCTCCCGGTTCTCTTCCCTCCTCCCCGCTGCTCCCATCAAGCTCCCACAAAAGACCTGCTCCCACAGCCCATCCCTCAACATCGAGGCCCCCACGGGCACTGACCCAGTTCTGTACCCCCTCCCCAAGTAATTCCACTGCCCCCAAGTCTTAACAACCGTCTGGGACAGGATTCTGCATGAGACACATCTGTGGGGTGTTTTCCAACCACTTGCCTCCTGTCCCAGACCTGGATAAACATCCTCCATGAGGAAGGCCACCGACTCCTCACCGCCTGAATGTGACTGAGACTCCACCCCCTGATTCTACACAAAGTGGGACAGGCCTGTCATCCACCCACCTCCCGTGTTCCTCTTGACCCTGCCATCCAGTGTCCCAGCACAGGCAAGCCCACTGACTCACTGCTCCCCACACCCCAAACTAGAGCTGCAGGAGCCATGGAGCCCTAAGGAGAGACCTCTGGCCCATCTGGCCCCCACCGTGTAGACTGGGCTCATGCCCCCCAGTCCTGCTCCCTGACCAGTGCCCCAAACTTGGCAAAGGATCCCACCCGCCTATGATGCACACACACCTCATTCACATCTCAGTCAGCACTCAGGCCTCCATCATAGCTCTCGAAGCACCCATTGCTCTCCACTGCCAAGACCAGCATGGCACTGCCCTCTCTCATGCCTTATGTCCATTCCTTCCCTGCAGCCTGAGAGAACTCCTGGCCACCCACAGCTGTCTCAACTGTCACCTGCCCCAGGTCTCACCTCCAACCACACCACTTGCTCCCTCCCTCACTCCCTGTGTTCCAGCCATGCTGGCCTTGTTCCACTTCTTCCTGCGAGCCAAGCTCGGTCCTGCCTCAAGGCCCTCGTCCAGCCTGAGCCTCTGCCTGGAATACTCTTCCATCCTTTCTCCTTCAGGGATCAGCCCAAATGTCCCCAGCACCCAGCACAAGGAAGCCAAGAGCTAGAGCTCAACAAAGACCTGTCAGGTAAAGGCTGGACACAGTGTGAGGATGGGGAAGGGGCAGAGGCTGTAGGGCGGCCCCAGGATGGGGAGGCCCCTGACCCTGTAGCCCACCCTCACCTTGCCCTCTACCAGTGAGAGGAGGACCTGCTCCATGATAGGTGAGCTGGCCGGCACAGAGGCCTGGATGTGACCCACCACGACGCCAATGGCCACTCGGCACAGCTCGTGGCTCAGGCCAGTGTTCCTCCGCACGAGCTCCATCAGCTCTGCCCCGATGGTCCTGGGCACAGCAGTCTCAGCCAGCGCCTTCTCTTCTGTGGTCCCCAGGCTCAGCGCACCCAGGGCTTCCAGCTCATCAGGGGCTGGGGCTGTATCAACCGCTACCTCCTCTTTAGGGGGCTCCGAGTTTGGCACCTTGGAGGGAGGGGGCTGGGCTTGGGACACAGTGGTATGCGTGCCTCGGCGGGGCACAGGTGGGGGCGTGGGTGAGCAGCTGGGGCCTGGCTCCGATGAGCTGGAGCCGGTATAGAGTGTGTCAAGGGAGGTGCTGCCGACAGAGGAGCTGCTGGACACAGAACTGCCCCCAGAGGGCGTGGCGTTGCGGCCGCCTGTGGGCAGAGAGGGGATGCTGTGCTAGGGCAGCCCCCTGGGGGCCCCAACCCCTCCAAGCCCAGAGCCCCCGCCCCCCACTACAGGGCCTAGTTCCTATGCCAGACCGTCCCACCAAGCCCAGAACCCCCAATTGCCCCAACACGTGCCCTGTCTTCCCCCCAAGCCTGGAGCCCCCAGTTCCCTGACATAGGCAGAGTAACCATTCCAAGCACAGGGTGCCCCCCCAGTCCCCCAACCCCGCCTTCTCACCACTCCCCAAGGCCACTAGGGCCTCACGGTCTCGGCGCTTCACGGGTGGGGGTGGCGTGGCGGGTGCTGCTCGGCGAGGCTGTGGTGGGATCTGGGAGGACAGAAGTGGGATCTGAGGGTACGACCTGGCTAGCGCCCTGAGCTTGGCATGGGCAGGACTATGGCTCCAGGCGGCACCGCTGACCCCAGTGGACCCCTGGAGCCTCTGGACAAAGCCTTAAGCTCCACCCACCTCCCTTCCCCAGGATGTTCTCACCATGTACCTGGTAGAGGCCTCCATCTGCCCCAAGATACTCAGAACTGGGCAGGCTGTGCTGCCGCTCGAACCCAGCTCTACACACCCCATTGGGCTGCCTGGCAGCAGCAGCATCCAGGTGGTGGTCACTGGTGGATGGGGTCATAGTTGCAGGGTTGGGGGCTGAGGGGCCTCTGCGGGACAGGGTCTCTTTCCGGTGGTGGATCAGCTTCCTGAGGGAGGGACAGGGAGGTTATTGGGGGAGTTACCTTACGACTCCCCAAGTCGTCACATGCTCCTCGTGGGATGCGGCCCACCCTAGCCCAGGCTCCCCAACCTCCCACTGCCCTCATGCTCCGCCCCACTCTGCACTACCAACACTGCTGGCATCCCCAGTACTCACTGAAGGACCCCACCCCACGGTGCTTATTGGGAGGTTCTCCCGCCCCACTCACTGGAGGATCCCGCGCTGCTCCAGGCTGTACTTGCCACCATCCCGCATGGCTGCATTGTGCACAGCCTCAATGGCCCTGTCAATGGCTTGGAGGACATCCTGCTCCAGGCCCTGTGGGGGCAGGGGTGGGCAGTTAGGCCTGGGGGCCAAGTGAGGTACTGAGCCCAGAGCCAGCCCAGGATGGAGCCCGGGGCAGACAAAGGACCACTACAGCTAAAGCCTGTAATGCCAGATGTGAACACAGCAAGCCGAACTAGAATATGAAATGGGCTTCTCAAACTGCGTCACTCAGGGAGCTGGGCCACGGGGAGGGCCCATGCTGCTGCTTTATATATTGGGGCCCCGCTCAGGATTTTACCTCACAGTGAGGCTCTCAGCTAAGATGTCGCCGAAAACCTGGGGTCTAGAGCAAAACCACAGCCCACGGACCCTCGGTTTGAGGCCAGGAGTACACACTTCGTCTATCCCCAGGCTTGGCTCAGATCCCAGGCTGAGATGCCAAGCAGGGAGCCTCTAGTGTCTGAAAGTCTTAACAAATCACTCTGGATCTTGCTGATCCTTCACAAAACCAAGGTCACACTCCAGAACGGCCCTGTTCTCAGAGAGCCTTCTGCAGGCCCTGGTAGCTGAAGACAGGCCAAAGGGATCTCCTCTCTCCACCCCTGCTGCCAGCCCCCATCCCCTCAAGCTGTTCCAGGAATCCTCCAGACCTGCACTGGGAAGCAGCAGTTCTGTGTCTGTGGCAAAAGACAGACATGAGCGCAGGACCTGGCCCCTGCCCCAGATTCTGTGTTGCCATCCGCAGCAACTCAGGGGTCCAATCTACCCAGCCTGGCTGGCATGGAGTACAGAGTAGGGGGTGGCAGCTGTGGGACCAGCCACTCCCACCCTTCGCTGCCCCTGGCACACATGGTCCATCAGGCATAGGAGCCTCAGAACTAAGGTGACATCACACCAGAGTGGGTTTGAGAAGCTTCTCTGATGGGGACAGACAGATGGACTCAGAGGTCAGCAAAGCCCTCCAGATAGCATGGGGCGTGTCAGAGTGCAGGAGACAGCAGACAGAAAGGGGGACAGAGAGAGAAAGACAGATGATACACAGAAAGCAAGAAAGATGGAGAGATAGAGGGAGGGAGGGAGAGAGAGAGGGAGAGAGAGAAGCAGAGGGAGACAACGCAGAAAGAAATTGAGATTTGGAGACAGAGAAGGGGAGAGAGTCAGAGGAAGAAACACACACAAGTGGAGAGTCAGAATGACACCGAGATACAGAGAGAGCCACGGAGACGAAGACAGAGGGAGATATGCAGCAAGAAACCAACAGATAGACAAGATGGTAGCCTCTCTGCCCTCCCCAAACACCCAGCCCCAGTGGCCCAGGCAGGGGAGGGGCCTCTTGGGCCCTCGGGGAAGAGGCAAGACTTTCCTCAGAGGCCTCCAACAAGCTCCCAGCTCCGGAGAGGCTGGGTCTGACATGCTCACCCTGGACCCAGCAGCCCTGGTGTCCAGGGCTCTCACTCTTACCCAGACACTCCTAGATGCCATGAGGCCAAGGGTTTAGGGACGAGGGCCCATCCCCTCTGGTAAGACCAGATGACATCTCCAAATTTATCCTGTTATTTCTGTCCTAAACTGGGTTGGGACAGGATGTTTCCTAAAGGCTATGGACTAGGATGGGGCGGGGGTGTCTGGCACAGGGCAGACCTGGAGGCTCCAGGCCCTCCTTCCCCCTGTGATCAGAATAGACCAGCTGGAGACAACACATCCCAGCCTTCATACCAGGACTATTCTTGGGGAAACAGGAACTGGGGCTGCAGACTCCACTGGAAGGAAATGGGGCCAAAGCCAGACCAGGGGACGCCATGGGGAGGTCTCACTTCCTTGCAATGGGAGCAGCCCCCACCCCAGGCTGGGGGCCAAGGACGGATGGAGCTCCCTCATCTTCAGAGAAAGGAAGTCTGAAAAGTCAGGGCCTGAGGCTTGTGAAAGAGGTTAGGGAGAGTAGTGTCAGGGAGTGTCGGCAGGGCCTGGGATCCCTGGTTCAAAGTGAACTGACGAAGGTGTCTTAGGAAGGGCTTCGGGGGTGACTGAGTACAGGAGAGTAAAAGATACTGAGGTCTCAGGGCTTGGGGGGTCATTTAGGGGAGGGGGGTGTCCATGGCTCTCAGTTCCAAATGGGGGAGGGGGTGTGAAGGCATGGAAGATGGTGGGGAAACAGGCAGTGTCCAGAGTTGCCCGGGTCTCAGTGGTGGAAGCTGAGGAAAAGGAGGCAAAAGTGTGGGATCCTGGTGATCCAGGGAAGGGGCCAATTAATTCTGGGGTCTCAGTGATCTGGGGAACTGCTCAGAATTTGGTGTGCTGGAATCTCAGGACTGACTCTTGAATTCTATTCGGATGGGGGTTCAGATGTTGGGGCCCAATGGCTCTGGGATCCCGAGGAGTCTCAGTCCCAGAGTTGGGCTTTTGGTAGATCTGAGTCCTCAGAGTTGGCTGTCAAGGCCCTGGTCTTGGGTGGGGGCGCGGGCTCTTAGGGTCCCAGTCCTCCTGGGGTTTCACGGTCAGGTTCTCAAACTCCTTATCTGCTGGAGGTCCCGGCGGGCCTGGGGTGCCGGCGTCTGTCCTGCGAGCCTATGTTGGAGCTCAGTCTAGGGGCGGCTGAGGCCGGGCCGGGGAGGGGCACACTCACCTGCAGGCGGCGCAGGTAGGCGGGCGGCACGTAGCCCGTCTCGCCACTGCGCGCCCGCGCCGCCAGCCACCAGTGCGCGCTGCTGCGCTCCAGAACCAGGAAGGTCTCGCCCGCGGCGAACGCCAGCGCGTTGGGCTCCGCCGAGCGGAACGCGTACAGCGCGCGGTACATGAGGGTGAGCCGGGCCGGGGCAGGAGAGACAGCAGGGTCTGCGGAACCAGGACGCCAGGCCAGGAGCGCCTCACCGCGCTCGCCCTGCCCCGTGACACACGGCGCGTGCGCGCGCGCGCCCGCCCGCCCGCCGCAGCCCCGCCCCGGGATGTGTCGGCTCCTGCGCAGAAGCGCGGCGCCCCCTAGTGTCCACAGGCTGCGCGGCCCGGCGCGGCCCACGAGAATCTGCTGTCTTTTCCGCCCCTTCCGTGGACTTCTGCGTCTCCAAGCTCCCGACTCCCCGCCCCAGCACCCTCCCTAGAGCCCCAGACCCAGCTTTCCCGCCCGGCCCTCCACTCCCTTTACCCGCCCAAGCCCTAGTGCTGCGGCCCATCCTACTTCCCGAAGGAGCGCTCCGCCCGCAGCCCAAAGACAGAGCCTCTGTCCTGTGCTGACAGTCCCATGCGTCCTTGCCACCCCAGGGGAGTGGGACCTGACCTACTAACATAAGAACGGCGACCCCGTGAGGGTAGTCCCGTTGCTGGATCTTGAGGCACTTGGAGGCGCCCGCGGGGCCCGGGTCTGCTCGCTGTCTCTAGGCCTCCGGACCCCGCTTACCGCCCCAGTGGTGGGCAACGGGGAGCAAGAGTGAGGGGGGCGGTAAAAACAAAAACCACGGCGGGCCATTTCTCTGTCCAAAGTCCTCCCATCCTTGCTCCCCACCCCACCTCCTCTTTTCGGCCACTAGCTTCTCTCGTCCTCTGTAACGTGGGTCTTTGCATAGTTTCCTCTGCCTGGGACACACTTCCCTTCCTCACAATACAAGGTCCGCAGGCTCCCACCCCTATCAATCGCTATCACATCACTCTGTTCTGTTGTCTTTGGGGACTTACAACGCCAGGTTATCTTATTTCTCATGCTTCCTTCTGAGAGCAGACAGAAGGGCTGGTGGAGGATGGGGAGTGGGGCACCATGTGGCCTTAAGAGCTTGTTTGGCCCACCTTCCCGTCAGCCCTGACCTGGTGAGGTCTTTGAAGTCCTAGGAGGGAAGGGGGAAACCCCGGGGAGAGATCTTAAGGGTCCTGGGGACCTCCCATTCCTGTTCAGGGGCTGGTCTAGCCACATGCCCCTCTGGAAGACTGGGCCCAGGGAGCAGGGGCTGTAGGCACAACCAGGCCAGTATATGCAGTTGGCCTGTTTTTGGACGTAGTGGATACAGGCATAGTGGACCTTGGAGAGGAGGTGCTAGGAGGTTCACGCAAGGCAACAGGTGGGGCTGCTAAAACTGGACATCCAGACCCTACCTTCTTGGCACTGGTTCTGTGTCCTTCTCCCTGGTGTTTGGGTCTGCAGTTCAAGACCTCCTGCCACACCTCTCCCTGAAACCCTCCTAGCACAGAGTAGAAGTAGCTCTCTTAGGGGCTGCCCTGGCTGGAGCCACATGAAGGATGACACTGGCGTGGTTGCAGTGGGGTCCAGGGATGAGTAGGAGTGGTGACAGGTGGTGTGGCCAAGAGGACCACACTGCCCAGAACAACCCCTCCCATCAAGCCACTCACCTTCTGGGACCTCCTAAGACCTTGACCACAGAGCCAATGGCTGCCAACAGATCAAAGCCTGGTGGCTACCTGAGGCCCCAGTATTGGCTCCAGGATGTCTATGACATCACAATGTCCAGCCAATTAGCTGCTGCCAATGGCACAGGAGCTGGACCCAAGGTTTGGCACACCTGCTGCCCAACTTTGGCTTAAGCTACATGAGGGCAGGGAAAGACCTGTATCAAGAGTCAAGTGTAGTTCTCTGCATAAGGGGTGCTGGGACAGACCAGCACAGATCCCAGAGGGACCCATTTAAGGTTATGTGTGTGGGTGCTCGGTTAAGGGACTGAGGACTAAGCCAAGAGGCTATGGTGACTTTAGGGTCCATGGGATGGGGTCACTGGAAGGAATACATTGCTGGGCCAGGGTGGAGGTCATGGCATATGTGATGTTTCTGAGGTTTGGGAGGGGGGCTGGCTGCCTATCCCTGGGCAAGAACAACAGCAGCACTGTGTACAATTAACAAAAAGATTTGTATTAGAACATTTACACTCAGGGAAGAAAGAGGTATCTGCATCATCAAATGTGGAATGTTGAAGAGAGAGTTAAAATAAATAAAGACTCCGAGAGCAGTTGGGGCTGGCTCAGGCTGGGACTCACAGAGGCCTCTGCGCATCAGCTCCAGGCTGCAGGGGCCACCGCCTGGCCATACTGGCCTCCTCCCCGACGCAGCACAGCTGTGCCTGGGAGAGAGAGTCTCTCAGGTACTGCTGCAGCCAGCAAGCTCACTCCCCACTTTCCTCACTTATCTCTGTGACAATGTCTATCAGGCTCTGGAGCCCAAAGATATAGCCAGCATCCTGGCCCTCGTGTACCACACTGTCCTCACCATACAGCCTGCAAGTGGTGTGTGCGAAATCGATCATGCGCACGTCCACCGAACTGGTGCCGATGGGCTTGTAGGCATAAGCACCAGCCGACTCGTCGGCTGACTCCTCTGACAGGTCCTCCAAGTCCTCAGCATCTGAGTCCAGGGCCACTTCAGGCCGCTCCTTGCCATCATAAATGACCAGCAGGGAGCTTGAGTAGAAGCGGTAGGATTCTTGTCGCTCCAACACGGACTTGAGTTCAGTCAGCTTCCTAAGCACAGGGCCCAGGAGCTCCCGGCGCAGGTACCGCCCGTTGTGGAAAAACTGGAAAAGTGCCTCCTTGAAGCCCTGCACGGACAGCTTCCGTCCGTGGTACTTGTTCATGAACATGAGCTGCCCACTGCCTGCCTGGTACACCTGTGGGAGGGAGACCAGCAGGTGAGGTGCTGACAGCCAACTCAGGGCCTAGACCCTGGGGAGTGGCAGCGATATGACAGCCCTGGATCAGATCCTTTAACTTGTTAAGTACACCAGTCACAAGAGACACCGTCCTTGACAATCAACACCCACTCAGGATGCAGCCCTCTGACCTGGGTTCCATCACCAGCCCCCTGCTCAAGTGTATGTGTTGGTGGAGAGGGCCTAACTTTCTTGCCTTTCTCCCCCTCCTGTCCACAGCCTCTGGACTCAGCCAGCCAGGCCAACCCCAGAGACGATTACCCATGCATGCATGCTTCCTTTTCTAACCAGAAAGTGACAGGTTCATTCAAATCTGGAATCTTTTGAGAAAACGGGACTGTGCCACGGTGGGAGAATGGCAGCTCCTGGATGCCCCAGCCAGCCCACTCCACGCACCTGCACTCCTCTCACCTGCATGCCACACACGCGCACACCAATGACTGCAGATGTGCTCTGCTGGCATTTGCGGATCTGGTTGGCTGCCTTCTCCTCTGAAGCATCGTCACCATGCTGGCGCGTACCCATCTTGAGGTCCAGGACACAAGGCACCTCATAACGGGAAGTCAGGTTCTCCAGTAAGATAAATTCTGAGTGGTTAAGGACAATGCCCCTCTAATGAAAAGGTGCTGCTCCACGGGGCCTTGGCACTCCCAGGGTACAAGGCCTGCACCCAGTGCCCCAGAGATCCTGCTATATCTCCCATGCAGGCAGCCCAGGCTGAAAGGCACCTTCAATTCTTGTCAGGGAACTGGCCTGAGAACAGCCTGGGAGACACACACATCATTTCCTGAACTCAGCAAGATGTGGGACCACGGTCCAAAAATACACTGTCCTAGGGACTTCCCCGGTGGTCCAGTGGCTAAGACTCTGCGCTCCCAATGCAGGGGGCCCAGGTTCGATCCCCGGTCAGTGAACTAGATCCCACATGCCGCAACTAAGAGTTCACGTGCCACAACTAAAAAGATCCCACATGCTGCAACTAAAAGATCCCGCATGCCGCAATGAAGATCCCGTGTGCTGCAACTAAGACCCAAAGCACCCATAAATAAATAAATATTTTTTTAAAGTGACACAAATAGCAAAACAAAAATAGAAACATACTGTCCTAAATTACAAACAGAACATCAAATAAATTCAGTAAATCCTAGTCTTAAATATGAACTAGAAATATCAATATGAACTCATGAAAAGTTTTCTAAAATAAATATGTATTTCCCAGACGTGGGCACTGAAAAGATCTAGAAACAATGACTGGATGTATGAGCTCCCCTAGTACCCAGACCAGTGCTCCTAGAGCAGGGACCAGTGAACCATGACCCCCTGCTCACCCAGTGTTGTATAACCTGTAAGCTAGGAATGAATGGTTCTTACATTTTTTTGGCTGTGTTGGGTCTTCGCTGCTGCGCTCAGGCTTTCTCTAGTTGCGGCGAGCGGGGGCTACTCTTTGTTGCGGCGCGTGGGCTTCTCATTGCAGTGGCTTCTCTTGTTGCGGAGCACAGGCTCTAGGCGCACGGGCTTTAGTTATTGTGGCGCAAGGGCTCAGTAGTTGTGCCTCACAGGCTCTAAACCACAGGCTCAGTAGTTCTGGTGCACAGGCTTAGTTGCTCCATGCTATGTGGCATCTTCCCGGACCAGGGCTCGAACCCGTGCCCCCTGCATCGGCAGGCAGATTCTTAACCACTGCACCACCAGGGAGGTCCACTGGTTCTTATATATTTTTATTTTTTATTCATTCATTCATTCATTCACTTATTTATTTATGGCTGTGTTGGGTCTTTGTTGCTGTGCGCAGGCTTTCTCTAGTTGTGGCGAGTGGGGGCTACTTTTCATTGTGGTGCACCAGCTTCTCACTGCAGTGGCTTCTCTTGTTGCGGAGCACGGGCTCTAGGTGCGTGGGCTTTGGTAGTTGCGGCATGCAGGCTCAGTAGTTGTGGCTCGTGGGCTCTAGAGCGCAGGCTCAGTAGTTGTAGCGCACGGGCTTAGTTGCTCCGTGGCATGCGGGATCTTCCCAGACCAGGGCTTGAACCTGTGTCCCCTGCATTGGCAGGCGGATTCTTAACCACTGCACCACCAGGGAAGCCCTATTCTTATATTTTTAAGAGGTCAAAAACTGTATGGGGTGGGATAGGGAGGGTGGGAGGGAGACGCAAGAGAGAGGAGATACGGGGATATATGTATATGTATAGCTGATTCACTCTGTTATAAAGCAAAAACTAACACACCATTGTAAAGCAATTATACTCCAATAAAGACGTTAAAAAAAATCATAGTAAAAATAAGAACTAAAAAAAAAAACTATATGTAATGCTTCATGACACATGAAAATTGAATGAAATTCAAATCTCAGTGACCATAAATAGAGTTTTATTGGAATACAGCCACATTCATTCATTTACATTATTATCTATGGCTGCTTTCAGGCTACAAATGGCAGAGTTGTGATACAGTCAGTGTATGGTCTGCAAAGCCTAAAATATTCACTGGCCGTTTACTGAAAAAGTTTGCAACCCCTGGCGTAGAAGAATGACTGAATTCACATCTGGAGTATGAAACATACATGAGCCTGTACCAGTTCTTCATACCGGAAAGAAAGACAGCCATCAGAGACTACTGTGATTGTGTCAAAATGACTCAGGAGCCTATTTTGAAAGGCTCCCACTTGCCAAGCATGGGACAATTTGAGCATCAGTAAAGATAACTGCAATGGACTAAAACACGTCAAATATGTTTAAATTCATGGGTTCATAACGATGCTGAAAACCTCACTGGTCACCTTTGGAGGGTGTTAAGAAACCATCTCATTATTCTAAATCTAGTAAACAAAGGAAAATAAACTCTTAACCTGCCTTTCCTATATGAACTATACCTCAGGATAAGCATATAGTTGATGAGGAAGAGTTTCTCTTTACAGAAGGATTCCAGCTAATGAATGAAAAAGGAATGACAAAATGAGAAAATCACCTAATGAAAAAACGGCTCTAAGGCAACGGCAATACAAAAGAGAAAGACAACAAAACACTGTGCTTCCCTATGGACAGCTACAATACCATCTCTGAAGGATTCCTGCCCCCACACCCCCAAAACTGAACCTGAATCTGATCAAGCTTGTAGATCAAATTATCAACTCAATGGAAACAGAGGGGAAAGAGTAACGTGTAAAAGACACCACAGGATGTAATCAGTAAAATCCAGATGGTGGGCAACTCTAGAAGACCCAGTTTCTTTGACAAGAAATTTCCAAGAAGAAAAACCAGAAAGGGTATTTTAAAAGACTTAAACATTTCAACCAAATGCAATGTGTGAACCTCATTTAGATCCCCATTCAAGCAAATCATCAACAAAAATATTTATGAGACAATTAGGAAAATGGGGTCACAAATTAGACACTTGATAGTAAGGAATTACTGCCCACTTTTCAAGGAGTAATAATGGTATTAATGTTTTAAAATATCTTTATCTTTCAGAGATACATTCTGAGGTGTATACAGATAAAATGAAATATCTGACACTTGCTTCAGAGAGTGTTCAGCTGGGGGCTGCTGGGTGTATAGAGACAGTCATGACAGGAGACTGACATGACTGGGTTAACCAACTGCTGAACATTGGTGACTGGTACTTCGAGGTTCAATGCATTATTCTATCTGGTACATCCAGGTTCCCTGACTCCAAAAAAAAGAAAGGACCCTGTGTTTTCTTCATGTGCTAACCTGGTGAACCAGACTGAAAGGTCAGTCCTACCCCACCTCAGACCCTGGCAGTTAAGCACTATTTGGGGACTTCCGTAGGAGTCTGAAAACACGAACCAGGTCCTTGCACTCCAGGCTAAAGCCCCCCGGGTGCAGGTTGGTCCCTCCATGAGGTGACCCTAACCCCCAGGAACCCATCAGACTCCCTCCCCAGCGCTTGCACTCCCAGACCAGCCTTCAGCCCCGAGGGAAGTAATATCTGCCCACAGTTACCACGTAGGGTGTCCTAGCACAACCATGACTAAAAAAAAATCCAATTTCTCTCTCCAAGCTCGTTAGGGTCTCCTCTCACTTGCCCTCCCTTCTCCCCAAGGCAGAGATGCCCTATGAACAAAGGATACTGTACTGGTTCCGATGTTTTGCATTCTCCTTCATTCTCTGTAACTGTTGCTGGTGACACTTCATGCTCCAAGGGTTGTAGTGTTTAAGCTGGGAACTGACATTCCCCTTTTTCTCTACACTGTAGTACAAGACTTCAGATTTCTTCAGCCACTCAAATTCTTCTTCTAACTTATGGCTATAAAGAGACAAGGAGCCAATAAATCATAATATCTGATCAAAACTCAGGGGCAAAGAGGCATGAAGGAACTTTCTGGAGTGATAGGAAGTTTGATACTTTGATGTGGTGGTTGTTTTAGTGTACACATTAAACACTTCATTTACCGTAGTATATTATACCTCGACAGTTGATTCATTATTTAGAAACTTTAATTTTTATTTATTTATTTTCTTTTTTTTTTGTTTTAGGCTGCGCAGCATGCAGAATCTTAGTTCCCCAACCAGGGATCGAACCCGTGCCCTGTGCATTGGGAGTGCGGAGTCTTAACCACTGAACCTCCAGAGAAGTCCCAAGACAGCTGATTTAAAAAAAAGGGGGGGGGGTCAGCTCGCTGTTTTTCTACAGTTGTTTTTCTACAGTAAGGAAAACCTTCGATGAAAGAACAACCTCTGCCTCCAGCCTGCACCCTGCAAGGCAGCCTTCACTGCCCTCTTCTTCTAGGCAGTACACCCCCTGGCTTCTGGTACATCCAGGTTCCCTGACTCAGAATGCTGGAGACTGAAATTCCACGAGAATAAGTCAACCTACTTAGCTACGTTTTTTTTTTTTTTTTTTACAGTTAACATTATTTATTTATTTATTTATTTATTTATTTATTTATGGCTGTGTTGGGTCTTCGTTTCTGTGCGAGGGCCTTCCCCAGTTGCGGCAAGCGGGGGCCACCCTTCATCGCGGTGCGCGGGCCTCTCTTGTTGCCCAGCACAGGCTCCAGATGCGCAAGCTCAGCAACCGCGGCTCACGGGCCCAGCCGCTCCGCGGCATGTGGGATCTTCCCAGACCAGGGCTCGAACCCGTGTGCCCTGCATTGGCAGACAGATTCTCAATCACTGCGCCACCAGGGAAGCCCAGCTACGTTTTTAATATATATATAATTTATCTTTTCACAAGCTCTGCCAAGGTGTGGCACTTGGAGTGCTCTGCCTACGGGGAACCCCAAGATCTGGTTATGCCCAACTGACCATTCTGTCTCCCACTATCAGTGAACAACCTGAGGTGATGGGATGGCTTCTGTCTGGGTCACTGCTACATCCCCAAGATGCCACATAGGGCCTGGCACAGGGCAGATGCAGAAGGAGTGAGTGACTGAAACTTTTTTACAGCTGCCACTAGTTGTTTTACCCGAAATGGCATGATATAACTCAGAGTCAATTAAAGAGAAGCTGGGCACGCCATGTGGGAACTGACCACTGAGTGACGAGGTACCTACTAATAAGTCCATAGTGTGAGTCCTTAGCCCCAGGGGACTGGGCTGTAACTGAGATCCCTCCTCTCCCACGGAGTCCAGTCTCCTCTCAGTCTATACCCACCTCTTCATCTTCTCCTCCTTCCGGTGCTGCCGCACCCAGTCCTTAGGGATCTTTTCCGTTTCTAGGACATGATGTTTTTTGTTCGTCCACCTTAGCAGCTTACTTTTTGGTTCACAGTCTGAGTTATCTACACTGTCCATAGTTCCATGGTCCCCTTTTAATGGATATGCTATTAAACACAAGTTCCTGTCTTCATCTTCTTCAAAGCGCACAGATACCACACCTGGAAGAAGGGTGAGGAACAAAGAGGACTTTTAATTCCACAGGAAGATGTGTTACAAATAACATGATTGTAACATTTATTTTTTTCTTACCCTGTTCCTTAGTCTCTATGTTGCCAGAGGCCCCAAACTCATCTGCAAACCTAACAAATATCAAAACATCTAGAAAAGATGACACCATACAAGACAAGCAATTAGGGAGCAAACATGGCTGAGAGTTTTCCTCTCTGATGCACTCAACAAGGCAAGAGCCAAAGAATTACAAGACACATTTTTCCATCATTGAAAATGTTTATTAATTTTTATGTAATTCCTCTAATCCTAAGAGAGACGTAAAAACATTTGCTCTTTATATCTTGTGGGAATTTTTAAGGCCCTAAACAGTAACTCCAACAGCCTTGAGGCTTGCTTTAAAGCAGAGCCTGAACAGAGATTTGCCTGAGGGGTAAGAAGCATCCAACAGTAAGGGAAGACTGGGCAAGCAAAACAAAATAAAGGAGCAAACGAAACAAACCACACAGCACAAAAGACACCCTAGCAAAGGCTTCTTGCAGCGCCCCGCCACTGGGCACCCCAAGCCTTTTGCCCTTCTTGAATATATTGCTTTATTGGTCTTTGCAGTCTCATGTCACAAAAGAACAAAATGAACACAAGGCAAATAGGGTTGGGCTGGGAGCACAGACGCGTAGTGGCCTTGAAAGCAGCTCTCCCCGAGTCTCTAGAACCTGCCATGTGTAATTAGACAGTCTTTGAGGAGGGGGCTGTCAGGTGGGAGTGTTTCAGCAGGTGCCGACGAGTGCCTTACAGCCGACTGGCTGAACACCTTTCCTCCCAGGCCTCTGTGGCCTGGGATCACTCAATTTGCTCAGTCCTTGCTGCAGGGGAATGCGTGCTCAGAGAGACGACACTTCTGAGGTGGTACCTGGCTCTGGGCGCAGAGGAGCCGGGGTGGGGAATTCAGGGGACCACATTTTCCTGTGGCCATGGGAAAAGAACCAGGGAAAAAATGGGGGCAGGGGCAGCCAGCTAACAAGGGGCCTTTGGCTTTGTCCTGGAAAAAACAACAGAGAAGGACCAAGTGAGGGCCCCCAACTCCCCCACCCCAACCGCAACACACATGCATATTCAGAGTACAAAGAGAGACGCCCAGTACATTGTCTTCAAAGAGCATGTTTCAACAGTTCCAGAAGAACCCAAGTTGTTCAAGAGTCTTCTGCATAACCAGGCAATGCAACTTTAAAATTAATTTCCTTAATGGATTCTTCCTGATTTACAAAGGATCTCCGCCCTCCCCAGGAAAGACCACACCATGCTGTTGGCTGCTGATTCCCCCCACCCCCACCAAAATGCATTATAAAAAGGAAGAAAGAGTCACCATATGTGAATCAAAGGGTTGCCGTAATATAGCCATTTCGGGGACATTCCGTAATAGCAAAGGGCTTCAGCTAATCAGCACAAGCCTCCCACTCCTGCATTCCATCTGACTCAACTCTGCTCCCAGCCTACCTAATCAACAGGGCTTCTGGTTTCCTGGAGGACAAAAAGCAGGCGGCAAGCATTCTGGGTAAAATCCTCCCAAAGTCTTCCCCGGATGTCTCCTCATGGGGGATTATGGGTTACCGAGATAAAGAGACACCTGAACATAAAACACAACTACACTTCCACCAAAAATAAACTCAAAACAAACCCACAAAACAAAACAGAATTGAGCAATCTTACCGGGACTTGAAAACTGAGGGTGTGAGGTGCTGGGCGGAGGGCCAAGAGGAGAAGGAGGAGGGAGAAAACAGAGTGAGTGGGAGGGGTGAGGGCTCCGGGGATGGCTGCCTGGGCCTTCCTTGGCCGCGACGCCTTGCATGTCCTTGCCAGGCGCTGGCGACCCCTACAGCAGCTGGGGGCTCACCTTTGTACTGGGGAGTGAATTTGCGCATCTCCGCAGGGAGGGTCTCGTAGAACTGGTGCTCCCTCGGGACCAGGGGCTTGCACAGGGTCGTCTCATTGAAGCGGAGCACGCACGAGTGACCCCCGACCTGGTGGACAAAGGGCTCCAGCAGGATGCCCTTGGCGCGGGGCTCCACGTCCATGGCCCTGAAGGCTGGGCTCATCCTCCAGGTGCAGGCAGCAGGGAGAAGGGGGAGGCAGCGGGGTCCAGCGGCCAGGGCGTCCTCTGTCGTCTGTCCGTGCGTCCGTCTGTCTGGCCTCAGCTCCTCGGTTGTGTGGGCCAGGACGCTCTGCCGGAAGCAAAGAGTGACAACGGAGTTGGAAAGGGACAGGAACCGCCTTAGAGGTGCTAGCCCTCCTCTTCCAGCAGAAAGACAAAAACAGCCTGAGCTCCCGCGGGGTCCCGCCCACGCCGCCCACTTCGGCCCCGCCTCCTCCCACAGAAACAAGCAGCCAGAGCTCTCCCCCGCCGGCCCAAGCCGACTGGCAGGGACAGGTTGCGGGACCATTAAACAGCCCCAATCACCCCACCAGGCGTTAGAAAGTCACTACCGCGAAGCCACGACGACGAAATTGTGATTTTAGGTAAAATCACAATTTCAAACCTAATATTCTGATTAAATCTTACCATTTTCTAATAAAATTGTTAAACTTACAGAAATTGACATCCAAGTCCCTCCGTTAATTATATATTTTAATGGACTTTATTTTTTTAGAGCAGTTTTAGGTTCACGGCAAAATTGAGAAAATACTGAGATTTCCCATCTGCCCCGCATATGCATGGATAGCCTCCTCCATTATCAATATCCCCCATCAGAGTGGTACACTTGTTACATATGATGATGAATCTATACTGATACAGCACCATAGTCTACATTAGGGTTCACTCTTGGTTGTTAATTATGTTTTTATAAAATGCATTTAAAGGGAAAACCTACTTATGCACCATCTAGTAAGATTTACTCCCCCAGGGTGCGCACACTGCCCTGCTCAAGGCCAAAGACAAGCCCCATTAACCTTATTAGCAGTGGAGCTTGGGCCTAGCTTTAATGATTAACGTCTGTATCGAAAAACAACTGATCGAGGCTGGCTAACTCCTTTTAAAAAGATACACAGTATTCTAGGTCACCAACTATTTTTATCCGTTCTATCCCCATCTCCAAAAGCTGGGGCTCAACCTTTAAACCAAAGTTGCATTCTTGGGGCACTCAGGTGTCTCATTCACTGAGATCCAGGAACTTAGACCTGACTTCAGATCCCCAAGCACAATGGATCTCAGCAAAGCACACCTCTATGCGCCTGTGGACCGTTTCAGGGTATGTCAACCTCATTCTGTTTTCTGTCTATAATTTACAGACTACACAGTTGCTACTAGCACTACTAACGGGGCTTGGGCTACATTTCAGTATCTGTACAGGTTTCTTACTGGGAACTCCTCCAACTCCCATGACTCCAACTGAGATGGTGGTGGTGAGAATGGGTTGGTTGGAGATTTGCCCACTGTCCTGTAAGGTGGGTAAAGCACCCCAGTCTATGCTAGGCTCACTATAGGAACTTACTTCATATGGTCCTCGGGATACTTTCTATGAGGTAGACACCTCTCTCCCTATTGGAAACAATGAAGCTGATTCTGGGAGCTGAGGAAACTCATCCAGGGCTAGGGACAAGAAGCCACAGTTTCCAAATGAACCTCAACCTTTTGGATGCCCCCACACGGCTGCCACTGGGGCCCAAGGTCTCTGGCACATCTGCCTTGGTATAGCACTTAAAAGTATATGGGACATTTACCTTGTCCTGTGACAGTGCTTTCACCGTGTATTTATATTTTCTGTTTATAAAGCAGCCTCTTTTAAAGAGTTTAGGGACTTCACTGGTGGCGCAGTGGTAAAGAATCTACCTGCCAATGCAGGGGACAGGGGTTCGAGCCCTGGTCTGGGAAGATCCCACATGCCATGGAGCAACTAAGCCCGTGCTCCACAACTACTGAGCCTGCACTCTAGGGCCTGAGAGCCACATCTACTGAGCCCATGCACCGCAACTACTGAAGCCCACGCGCTCTAGAGCCTGTGCTCCACCACAGGAGAAGCCACCGCGATGAGAAGCCCATGCACTACAACGAAGAGTAGCCCCCGCTCACAGCAACTAGAGAAAGCCCACGCGTAGCAACAAAGACCCAACGCAGCCAAAAAATAAATTAAGTAATTTTAAAAGTAAATAAATAAAGAGTTTAGCTGGTGTTAATCTCTTCCTTTCAGAGAGAACCGACAGTGGGCGCCCATCGGACTCAAGGATTAGGAATCAATAAGCTTTCCTACATGCAAAGAGCAGAATACCAAAGGTTCTGATTTCTCACCTGGCACTACCTTCTCATTACAGAAGCCCTCAGGAGGGCATGTACTGTGAGGAGTCCCAAGACACAACACAGGCAATCAGCTCGAAGGATGAGTACCTCCCAGCCATTCCAGGCTCTCTCCGGAAGGTGGAGCTCTGAGATGCTTGGCCACGCAAGCCCTTTAGGTTTATAGAGACCAGTTCACACCAGTTTTTCAGTAGTGAAAAAGACCTCTTGAGTAAGAGCAACACAAAAGGAAAGCTACTGACTCATGATCGGTCTACCAGTACCCAAGCAAGAACCAGGTACCATAATTATGAAACCGTGAAAGCACAAGATGCTCCCCATGGGCCAGGCTTTAGAAACACAATTCAAACCTTTCATAAACGTGTAAAACTCCTTTTGTTACTACAGCAATGCCGACACCAATGCAATCCCTTTCCAATTCTGTTCAAGATTCCTTAAATGTATTCAATTAAGTAGAAAAAAAATCTCTCTCCAGGCATCTCTCTTACCCATTCCCCACCTCCAGCGAAAAATCCAAAACAAAAACTGGTCCTTCATGGCAGCTCTCTGGAGTATGGTTCGTGGGTGTGGCTGGAGGCTGAAAAGCCCAGTGAGGGTCTATACCTCCTTCTCCCAGGTCTCCCATGTGTTCATTAGCTGCTGGAACTTTGACACAGAACCTTGCCAACCCTCCCGCCAGCACCCAACTCTGGCAGTCCACAGGACATTGCTCCCCAGAGAAGAATCATCATCTTAGGTAGAGAGGCAAGGAAAATAAGGCCCTTTCTCGCCTGTGCCAAGCCTGATGACAGAGGAAACTCCTAAATGGTAGAATTAGGGAGAAAATTGATCCTGTAGTGAGGTGGATCCAGATTCTAGTCCCAGTTCTGCCATTCAATTGCTTGGAGGAAGATTCCAAGTCCCTGCTCCCTTTGGGTTCCAGTTTTCTGGCCTGTAAAATGAGGAGGAGAGGCCTGGGGTAGATCTCTACTCTGTGGGTAGTATAATCAAATTAGTGAGTGGTAATCAGCAGTTTGTTTTAATCAAATAGGAAAAAAACAGTAAAAATCATTGCATTGCACATAATAAGGTAAGTCCTGTTTTGTGATTCTTTGATTTCAATTATGTTCAATCTCTCAATATGAAGATAACTATGGCTTCTCTATACAACATACTTCTTACATTTGGGGCTTCAGACAAAGAAATGGAGCTTTTGTTCTAGGGTCCCTTACAGACCCTGTCCCTGTGGGAAAATGAAGGATCAACTTCCCAAGGATTACACCCCAGATCAGCTTCTTCTCTAGTGGCTTCAGCCTGGTCAGAAGAAAGAAAAATGCCCAAAGCACCTGCTCTGTTTCACTGCTACTCTTTTTCTGTTCCACATGTGGTTTGAGCAGTTGGATCTCTTAAAGGTTTTTAAACATCTGAGGTCTAAGGCCCAGTTTCCCAGGAATCCTAGAATATTAATGGTTACTGAGAAGTCCATGTGATGTGTGGACCCTGTATCTAGTGAGATAGGGAATAACCATAAAACACTGGCTTCAGATTTAGCATCTATTTTAGCTTTCCACATTGCCTCACGTTTGTCCATGAAACTATCGATAGGTAAGAAACACAGAACATGATTCATCCTAGGACAGGACATAGATTTCCCCCACAGCCCATCTCCCTAAATCTATCAAATTAGTTTAAGGATCTGCTGGAAACAATGCCTTAATAGTCTTAACTTATAAAATATTGCAAATAAAACAACTATGACTCATGAAAACCCCCTGGGCCCTTAGCTCACACATCTAGAATGTGGTTAATGAGGCTACAAATGGGATCTGCTGGGGCCACTTACTCCGCCTCAAGAAAAGCCCCAGGGTTGGGCAGTCACAGGAGACGGTGTGAAGCACACTAGCCCAATGGTGGAAGAATAATCTTCACCATCTGCACCTCCTCTCCATGAGCCCAGAGCCACTGCCCACATCTGCACACATCCATACACAACCCATGACTATACCACCAGGGTCAGTCACTGGAATTCTCAAACGTTGCTGGTGGGAATAAAAGAAGTACAGCCACCTTGGAAGACAGTTTGGCAGTTTCTTATTAAGTTAGACATATACTTATTATATGACCCAGTAATCCTACTCATAGGTATTTACCTAAAAGAAATGAAAATGAACGTCCACATAAAGACTTGTACACGAATGTTCACAGCAGCACTATTCACAATAGCCAAAAGGTGGGAACAACCCAAATGTCCATCAAATGGGTGAATGAATAAACAAACTGTGGTGTATCCATATAATGGAATATTATTCAGCAATAAAAGGAATGTATTGATATATGCAACAACAAAGATTAATCACAAAAGCATTATGTTAACTGAAAAAAGCCAATCGCAAAAGACTATATACTGTGTGATTCCATTTTTACGACATTCAAGAAAAAGCAAAACTGTAATAGCAGAAAGTAGATAAGCAGTTGCCAGGGGGCAGAGGTAGGGGAATAGGACTGACTGCAAAGAGGTCCAAGAGAACTTTTAGGGGTAATGAAGATGTTCTATGCTGTGACTGGAACAGTGATTACATGGCTGCATAAATTTGTCAAAACTCATCAAATTATAGACTTAAAAATCAATGAATCTTGGGGCTTCCCTGGTAGCGCAGTGGTTAAGAAGCCACCTGCCAATGCAAGGGACACGGGTTTGAGCCCTGGCCTGGGAAGATCCCACATGTCGCAGAGCAACTAAGCCCGTGTGCCACAACTACTGAGCCTGTGCTCTAGAGCCCGCAAGCCACAACTACTGAGCCCGCAAGCCACAACTACTGAGCCCACGTGCCACAACTACTAAAGCCCGCACGCCTGGAGCCCATGCTCCGCAACAAGAGAAGCCACGACAATGAGAAGCCTGCGCACCGCAACGAAGAGTAACCCCCGCTCACAGCAATGACGACGCAACACAGCCAGAAATTTTTTAAAAAATTAATTAATTAAAATAAATAAATAAAATCAATGAATCTTATTGTATATAAATTATATTTCAATAAACAGCTTGAATTTTTTCTTTTTTAATTTACAAAACTTTCATAAGTACAAATTATTTTAATAATCAGAAAAGACTGTAATTAAAAGATCATATTAGCTGTTAAATAGTTTTTTTTTAAATAAATTTAATTTATTTATTTTTGGCTGTGTTGGGTCTTCATTCCTGCACGCGGGTTTTCTCTAGTTGTGGTGAGCGGGGGCTACTCTGCGTTGTGGTGTGCGGGCTTCTCATTGCGATGGCTTCTATTGTTGCAGAGCACGGGCTCTAGGCACGCAGGCTTCAGTAGTTGTGGCACGCGGACTCAGCAGTTGTGGCCTGAGGGCTTATTTGCTCCGCGGCATGTGGGATCTTCCCAGACCAGGGCTCGAACCCGTGTCCCCTGCATTGGCAGGCAGATTCTTAACCACTGCGCCACAAGGGAAGTTCCAGTTGTCTTTTTTAATTCTTGTAAAGCCAAAGCAAAAGCATACTTTACACATAAATGGGCAGAACAGAAGCATAACGGTCCAATAAGCCTTTCAGTAAAACACCCATGACAAAAGAAAAATCAACAGCAAATCCGCTCCAATTATACTGGCTTTCTTGTTATTTCTCAAACATGCTTGATACATACCTACCTCAGGGTCTCTGTCCTTGCCATTCCCTCTGCTTGGTGCACTTTTCCCCAGATATCTCCCTGGCTCACTCTCGTACCTCCTTCAGCTCTTTATGCAAATATCACCTCTTTAATGAAGTCTTCCTTAGCCACCCCATCTAAAAGTGCCATATCTCCCCACCCACATTCCTTACACAACCGTGCTTTATTTTCTCCTCAGCACTTATCACCACCTAACATACTATATGTTTTATTTGTCCTGTTTATTTTCTGTCTCCTCCACTCTGCCCCACCAGAAAATAAAGTCCATGGCATGTGGGATCTTCCCAGACCAGGGCTCGAACCCCTGTCCCCTGCATTGGCAGGTAGATTCTCAACCACTGAGCCACCAGGGAAGCCCTTTTTTTAAAAAAAATTTTTATTGGAGTATAGTTGATTTACAATGTTGTGTTAGTTTCAGGTGTACAGCAAAGTGAATCAGTTATACATATACATATATTCACTCTTTTTTTTAGATTCTTTTCCCATATAGACCATTACAGAGTATTGAGTACAGTTCCCTGTGCTATACAGTTGGTCTTTATTAGTTATTTATTTTATATATAGAAGTATATATATGTCAATCCCAATCTCCCAATTTATCGCTCCCCTCCCCTTTCCCCTGGTAACCGTAAGTTTGTTTTCTACATCTGTAACTCTATTTCTGTTTTGTAGATAAGTTCACTTTCTTACCTTATTGTTTTCACAATTGTAAATTCTTTTGTTTAAAGACGGTACTTATAATTATATATTTATATAAATCAATTATATATATTTGTTACACTATATAAACTTCAGCCACCACAAAAGCTGGATCTGCCCAGTACTAAGTGGTAAGATTGTTATTCCCATCTCTTCAGTTTTCTGAATGTTCCAAACTTCTTGAAATTTTCTCGAACTCAGAGCATGTGTTTGTTACCTTTATAATTGGGAGTGAAAATATTAGGGGGAAAAATAATTCACTACAACTGAAATAAGAAACCCAGATGGCTGCTCAGCTCTTGAAGGTTTTAAACTCATCTGCCAAAAAACCCCGATGCAACCCACACTGCATGCTCAGAGCTCCACTCCATGATGGAGATCCTGGGAGACCGACCACATGTAAACAAGGGAGGATAATAACCCCAACACATCCTGTCCCTAAAATGTGTACAAGGTGCTGAAAGGTCAGAGGAGGAAGTGACCAACTCAATCTTCAGTGACAATGGGATACAACCATGTCAGAGAAAAGAGTTACCGTTTACCAAGCTGTTAGTCTGTTCTGTAACTCCCTCCCTCCTATGACAGCCTTCTGGAGTAGATACTAAGATCACTCCCACTACAGATGGGTGCACTGAGGCACCAGA
This sequence comes from Balaenoptera physalus, assembly GCF_965194825.1. Taxonomy (NCBI): domain Eukaryota; kingdom Metazoa; phylum Chordata; class Mammalia; order Artiodactyla; family Balaenopteridae; genus Balaenoptera; species Balaenoptera physalus. Next base: position 71,421,563 of record NC_138896.1, read on the forward strand.
TCACCTAGGCCTCATCATGGAAAATGACAGGTACTTTGAGATGAAAGAGTCACTGCTAAGAAGGCTGGAAGGGTCACCCCCATGTCATAGCAGGCGCTGGTTCCACCAAAGAATGCAGCAGGGCCAGAGAGACAAGACACAGAAGCCTTGTATTAACTTGACACAAATGCCTGGGGTCCAACACCAGGTGTTCATTTCCCCCCTCATCAGCATTTTATTCTTGTTTTTTTTTTGTTTTTTTTTTTTAATTTATTTGGCTGCGCCAGATCTTAGTTGCAGCACGCAGGATGGGATCTTCATTGCCGCGTGCAGGCTCTTCCTTGCAGCATGTGGGATCTTTTTTAGTTGCAGCATGCAAACTCTTAGTTGAGGCGTGTGGGATCTAGCTCCCTGACTGGGGATGGAACCCGGGCCCCCTGCACTGGGAGCATGGAATCTTAGCCACAGGACCACAGGGAAGTCCCTTTATTCTAGTTTTAATAAAGGAGAAACTACAAGTTGCAAGTTGTAAGTGGAAGTATTTCACGAAAAGTCACAACAATGCAGATCCTTCCACCAATTCTGAGGGACAAATGAAACAGCAGATTCTGTTCCAAAAATCCGGACAAGCTTTTCCATAAGGGAAACAGCAGCCTCTCAGAGGTTTCTCTGTCGAACCAGCAGCATGATCACACTGCCCCATCTCTTTGCCTCATCAGACCAGATTTCTGGAATGAAAGACTAGAGGGTCCCAATATGGAGGGGGACAGGGAGAAGGAGCTTTCAGCCTACCTAGAAATATGTTCCTCAGTTACAATGCTTGAATTACAGAGTTTTGGCAATTTAAAAAGTTTTTCTAGCTAAAACTGGAGCACTACTCCTTCAAGAAAATCTAAATTATTGATTCTAAGGTGTCACATGTCCCCTTTATCAGAATATCAAATTTACTTATAAATACCTACATGTATTCCATACACACACCAAGAATTATCAGTCCTCCTTAAAAAGCCTGTTTCCCCTCTTCAAGGGCAATTTTCCATCTCCAGTCTCCTCCTCCTTGATGCAGACTACAACTCCCACCACCATGTGGGAAACATACACAACAGGAACATGCAGAAGTGACCCTTGAAGACTATGGCCAAAATTGTTCTGAGGTCTCGATCTATGGGGGACTTTCCTACCTTAGTCATGGTTCTTTCATGTGCCAGTTAAGTAACAGTCCATTAGCTTCAGGCAAGATTATATGCTCCCTGCCTGTGGTCAATGTTTACCCCTGCTCATTTCTCAGCCAGTTCCCAAACCAGATGACACATGAACTCATCCTCTGAAACTAGTGGTGCCAAAAATGATTCAGTCCTCATGGCCAGCCACAGAACCCAGGCAGCCCCGACCCGCCCAGGCCAGCACAATGAGGGCTGTACCTGCTGGTGGAGGGACACGTGTGACCTGTGCTACACCAGATCCTGTGCCCAGAGGGCACAACTTCCTCTGGGTCCTCACAACACCTCACTCAGGTAAATACTCCCCTCAAGGGTCTGCTAAGCATCCCAGGCTAACAGCATCAACATGGCAGCTTTGATCACCCAACTACTCTAAGTACAGTCAGTGCTCCTCCATGATCAGCCAGGAAAAGAACGAGATATGGGAGTGGGAAAATTCCTGACACCGCATAGGTCACAGCACTATATCTTAACACATGACCATTTGTCAATCATCTTCTATGAGTCCTGAGATTTCTTTCCACAATAAGGCACAGCAAAATATTAAAAACTTCTTTAGGGAAATCAAGTTCAACTGCACCCATAGTTCTGAAGCAAATTACACACTGACTCCTTTGGAATCACCCAGCTTGTGAGAAGGGCAATGACTTCAGTCAGTCAACAGACATGAGGATTGGGAGGGAAGGCCAAAGGGGCACTTCCACTTTTGATATTTTACCACTATTCCCTTTCTTTGGTTCTATGCAAAGAGCCTAAGGTATTTTCAAAGTAAAAACACTCTTTGAGAGCGAGATAAATCATTCCCGGGAGAGGGGTAGCCTGTTCCTTCCTTTCCCAGCCCTCATCTGCCCCAGATGTGTTGGCCACATCCATCAGTTTTTCAGGGCCCAGAGTCTGTCAGGTGGCAGCTGGCACCTCTGCAGCATGTAGGTGCAGCATCCCAAGCCACCCATAAAACCTAGCACAGGTTCTACAAAGGGCAGGAGCATCTCAAAGAACCTAAGGGAGAGATATGTGTGTTCTCATGCTCCGATAAGGACACAGAGCAAGAAAAACCCACACCTTCAGCAGGGGGTTGGCAAGCACCTCAGCTGTCTCTCTAGAGGCACTCACCTTGGAGAATAGACACTGTTCGTGAAAGGACAACTTTCACTGCCTTATATGTAAAACCTCTATTCATAACAGAAGAAAAACTGAAAATGTTCAACAAGAACCAACTAACTGGGCTTCCCTGGTGGTGCAGTGGTTAAGAATCCGCCTGCCTGCCAATGCAGGGGACATGGGTTCGAGCCCTGGTCTGGGAAGATCCCACGTGCCGTGGAGCAACTAAGCCCGTGAGCCACAACTACTGAGCCTGCGCTCTAGAGCCCGTGAGCCACAACTACGGAAACCCGCGCGCCTAGAGCCTGTGCTCCGCAGCAAGAGAAGCCACCGCAATGAGAAGCTGGCGCACAAGGAAGAGTAGCCCCCGCTCGCCGCAACTAGAGAAAGCCTGCGTGCAGCAACAAAGACCCAATGCAGCCAAAAATAAAAATAAATAAAATAAATTTAAAAGAAAAAAAAACCTAACTTAGGTAGACAGTAATCTCGGCAATGTGCAAGTAAGTGCTTTAACAGTTATTGGTGTATGTTTTTCCTGTCAGGTTGCTCAAGCTCATAAAAACATACATTCTTTGGCCAAGTATACTTCATCCATCTCTCTTCTTCCTTTGTTGCTTACTCGGGCAATCTCTCAAGGAAACAGTATGATTATGTTTAGCACTAGAGCCAACAGATATGGGGTCCACACACCTCCATGGGCACCCTGTAAAAGAAGCTGAACTGTGAACTCTCGCTCATGAGAGGGGAAGGAGGAGTAAGGCACAGTCCACATATACCAAGTTTAAAGCACATTAAGCAAATGGGTATCAAAGTGAAAGCCGGCAGGCTTGGACTTAGGTTAATCCCAAGACAAATGTTGCTGCAGCCTCAGCAAAAACACTGAATTTGTATAGACATGACCTGGGATCTCAATCAGAGACTGGGACAGATGAGAAGGTGGGAAGGTTTTAGTAAAAATGCATATCCAATGTTAGTTTTATACTTGTAAAACAAAAATAGTCTATTACTCCTATAAAACAAACATTGCAGGGCGATTCAAGATTTCTGCATTCCCCAAGAGAGTATGACAAGCACACCCAGCCCATGGGGTCACCTCATTTCTGAGTGTGCAGCTGTGGACAGGAAAGCCCTGTGGCCCTGGAGCAGCCCATCTTAAAGATGAACAAGGCTCAAGGCAAGGGGCTGTGGTGGGGTTAAGACAGACTGATGTGGCTCGGGGGGTTTGCCTTTGGGATCCAGCTCAGGTACTGAGCGGGCACATTCTTGAAAACTACGTGCAGAAATAACACTAGAGCCAAGTGTTCTGCTTCCTGGTCTCTAACACATCTTATTCCATTAAAAGAAAAGTTCTACTCTTCCTTAGGCTTGGGATTGGCCACTCAATTTCTACAACAAGTATTTGTCTCAAGTAAGGTAAACAGATGGATACACAGAGAATACAGGTAATACTAAATGATCTCCCATTTGATCAATTATGAGTTTCAGTTAAATACATTCACAAGACGAGTTAAAAAAAATCCAGCAGTGCAAAGAAAGCTTTGTGAATTTGCCACGACAGAGAGCAAGCAGAAGAGGCCCAGGCTGACTCCAGTTGCCCAAAGGGGCTTGTGAAAGCAGGTACTGGAGCTCTGTCTCCAAGTCAGAAAGGTTTCAAGAAAACCCAAAGCCTGAAATCCTTCCGTCCAGAGTGGGATGAGACTTCTGACCACCTTGCAGAGTGGCCAGGAATGAAAAGAACACAGGTAAAAGACGTAGCACAGTGAGGGTGTTAGGCAAGGCAGCCGTAGCTGCTATCATTTTTACTTTTTGTGGGTGGGAGCTGTAGGTGTTGACCACATCACTTCTATAACAGCTACATTTCACTAGCACAAAATCAAATCAAGGCATGACTTTTCTGTTGTTACCAGGTGCTTATTTTGCTACCTGTTCTGACCTGGATACCACATTTAGAAGTTATCATACTCCCAACCATTTCAGTCTTAACCAAGGGGCATCTTGTTGGCATAAAGAACAAAAACTCTTGGATTTCCCTGGTGGTCCAGTGGTTAAGACTGTGTGCTTCCAATGCAGGGGGCATGGGTTCGATCCCTAGATGGGGAAGTTCCACATGCCGCGGCCAAACAAACAAACAAACAAACAGAACAAAAACTCTTTCTTGGCACTAGAATATTAACTTTTGGTCGTCATATACCAATAATGCTGGGGAGAGATGTTACTACTTGTTTTCCATAGCTTAATCCTTACTTATAAGAGTGAATTAGCATAACTTCAATTGGAAGAGAACACTATTAATGAAAATTTCTCCAAAGAGATTGGAGAAAATATCTGCAAACAACAAAAAAAAATGAACCCAAGGTGCACCTGAGCAGTATGTGAGGCATGCTCAGGGCCAACAAATTCTTGTAAGCTGAGTAAGTCAAAGTCCTAAACCTCCAATCTCCCATGTAGAAAATGGCAAAATGATAAAGTGCTACAGCCTCCCTGGTCACAAAGCAACTACCTTTGGAACATACCACCACATCTGACAATAGGATCAGCTGGGCAGCACCGACTTGCTTTCTCTCTCCAGTCCTGAAGTGTAACACAGTGCAGTAGTGTCCTTTCAAACATGTCAGTGTGAGAGGACTTTCAGGAAGACTGACGGGCCAGTGGGGAGGGGGGCTACAATGGGAATGAGGGATACAGGATTTCTTTGGGAGGAATTATATGGTATGTGAACTATATCTCAATAAAGCTGTCATTTTAAAAAATCAACACAGTAAAAGGGTCGCACTGCAGAGGTCACAACCAGCTTGGGGTAAAGGTTCCAGCGACAATGTCACATCTCCAACACTGAGAGGGGAGAAGGAGTGTTTAAGAGGAAAGCACCTCCAAAAGTGGCTACAGGAATGGCAAAGATGCAAGCAAGCAAGTTGGAGCAGAACTACTTCATGAACTATGTGGGTAAAAAGCATAACTTCTAAAGGAATACATTATTCTAGATAACTAAATATGTATGTGAAAATTAAAATAACAAATATTACAAGAAATCCAACTTTCAAGTACTTCTCTGTAAATTTATACAGTTGAGTTGTACCACAAAATTATTTTAAAATCTCTCTCACAGGGGACTTACCTGGTGGTCCAGTGGTAAAGAATCCGCCTTGCAATGCAGGGGACCTGGGTTTGATCCCTGGTCAGGGAACTAAGATCCCACATGCTGTGGGGCAACTAAGCCCGCGCACCACAACTACTGAGCACACGCACCACAACTACTGAGCTCGCACCCCTCAACTAGAGCCTGCGTGCTGCAAACTACAGAGCCCACGTGCTCTGGAACCCGCGCGCCACAACTACAGAGCCCACGCACCCTGGAGCTTGCGCGCCACAACTAGAGAGAAGCCCGCGCGCCGCAAGGAAAGATCCCACGTGCCGCAACTAAGACCCGACAGAGCCAAAAATAAGTAAAATAAGTAATAAATTAAAAAATAAAATAAAATAAAATCTCCCTGACAAATTGAGGCCTGCCTTATACTTGGGTATAAATGGTGTTTTACCTATTCTTGGTGCCTGCCTTCATCTGTAAACCAGTCATGGTAGTTTTATGTAGGTGCCATAAGGTGGGAACAAGATTAAAAAATCTAGCCTACTGCCTGGCTTACATGCAATGCACTCCTCAAACGTGAGCTATCCTCTGTCCACCATTCCAGTTCCTACAAAAAGTCCAATGGAAGATGGAGGCCAGAGGGTGGACTTGACAGTATAAGTGGATGAGGGCATGGTAAGCCTGCACTTGTGCGAGGCGGATGAAGAAACGGGGCTTCCGCAACAGGTAGAGGAATGGAGTACCAAGGGACATCCTGCTTAGCTCTTAAAAAAGACATTTTTAAACTGGTTACAAGTGTGATAAAATGACCACCATTATTAGTTTGGGGTCTCTTTATCCTGTAGATTTTCTTCAGTGCATTTTTCTATTCTTTCCACAAATAGGATCGGGCTATATGTGTTGTTTTGCCTTTTTTTTCCCAAGTAAAATCAGCTTTATTTTTCTCACCTAACTTTAAAAAAACAGTGATAAAATACTCACAATATAAAATTTACCATTTTAAATATTTTGGGGTGTACAGTTCTGTGGCATGAAGTACATCCACACTGTTGTGCAATAATCACCACTATCTCCAGAACTTTTTCATCATCTCAAACTGCAACTATATACATTAAATAATAAATCCCCACTCTCCCTACCCCCCAGCCCCTGGTAACCACCATTCAACTTGCTGTCTCTACAAATTTGAGTACTCCAGTTTCCCATATAAGTAGAATCATTCAATAGTTGTCCTCTGTTTTGCCATTTCCCCCCCAACTAAACTATATGACTTAGACATCTTGCTACCTCTGTCTATATATGAGTCCTTTTAAAGGCTGCATAATAGTCACACAAAATCATAATGTATTTATCGACTTCCCTACTGACACTATTTCCAACTTTTTTCTTACCATAATAATGCAGTGAGCATCCTTGTATCTGTCTTTGCACACCTGTGAAGTATTTTTGTACGAAAAAGTCCTAGAAGTAGAATTGCTGGGAGCATAGATTTTAAAAGATCGGACCCACTGTTTCACTCTGACCCAACCTATAAAGTATGTGAGCCACTGGATTCTGGAGTATGGTGGCGACATTTTATGTTAGGAAAAACAACCAGGCAGAGAGACAAGGAAAAACCTGGCTTCAGAGAGGCTCTGCCTTCAACTGCTGGGCAGGGGGTGGCGGGAAAACATCCTGACAGCCCTCAGGTTCTAGGGCCACCAAGACATCAGGACTGCTATCTCCAGACACCTGTCTCAGACCTCTTTAATGTAACCTCCCCTACTCAGTGGCATACATGGCAGGGCACAGGGTCTCCTGTCTTCTCCACTGCACCCACAGAGCCAGCTGCCCTGCCCAGCCTACACAGAAGAATCAAGGAAGGAGGGGGAGAAGGTAAAGAAGCAGGACTTGGTAGATGGCGAGGTGTAGCACACTGTCCTTAACCCTTGAGGGAGCAACAGACCCCCTAGAGAATCTGAGACAACTGTGGGACTCTCCTGAAAATTCACACCCTCACTGAACTCTGCATACAATTTGTGGAGCGGGCAACTACGGACCCTATCTTCAGAATCCCTGATTCAGGGAATCAAATTAGAGGGATGAGTCAGATACTGAGTCTTCACAACAAGTCAGAACAAGGATGTTTTGTTCATGAAGTCAGAAACAGCTGAGAAGATAGTGAGTTGAGCTTCAGACACTTAAATATAAGGGATGATCAAGCAATCAAGAAGAAATGTACAGCAGACAGCTGGAAGCAGTGGGAGTGAAGCTTGAGTGAACTTAACTTGAAAACAGATTTGGGAATTACCTACAAAGGGACGGCAGAAGGCACCCCAAGAGTAATGTGCAAAGAAAGAAGAGCACTGGGTCGAGGCCCCCATAATTGTGAACAGCCTGTGAGCAGAGGGTGCAACGTCAGTGTGAGAGAAGGAGGTCTGGAAGGAGACAAGGAGCAAAACATCTTCATCCTCCTGGAGGCCAAGGGTAAGAATCTCCTCTCTGTTCCACATGGAAAATCTGGACCACATGACACAGAGAGAGGAGGAGGCTCTTGCACTGTGTGGCCCTATAGGTCCCTGACAGCCCTCAGAGTTCACCGTCTGGGGCTCACTTTTCAATGAGCCTTGGCAGTTCCAACACAACTTCTTCACTGAAAAGATATACAGGTGTGACTCCTTCAAACCCAGCCACCAGAGTCAAAAGGTCTCAAGCACAGGGTGTGATCAGCAAAAGCCAGCATATGGGAACCCCTACAGGATAAATGACAGTTGTTCGAACAGATAAATTACAAAACAGAGTAAGCATATATAAATTTAAGAGACAAAAGAGACACTTCAATCAAATGCCATATGCAGACTTTATCTGGATCCCAGTTTGAACAAACCAACTATAAAAAAATAATGAGACAATCAGGGACATTTGACCATGACTGAATATTTGAAAAAAAAAATTAAGGAATTATCATTGTATTTTAGGCATAATAATGGTGTAAAAACCATGGGTAGCTCCTTGTCTTAGAGATACACAATGAAATACTTTTGGATAATATACACTTTGGGGATAGGTTTCCTAAAAAATTCAGCTTTTTTTTTTTTTTTTTTTTAAAGGGGAGGGGAGGAAGGCAGAGTGTAAATGAAACAAGATTGGCTAGGAGTTGGTAACTGCAGAAGCTGGTGATGGATGGATGGTTGACAAACCCAAACCAAGTATCCATCATTTTAGGAGACTCTTTTTGTTCAAATTCTGAGGTAAACGCTAAATTCAATATTGCGGGAAAAGGCCCCTTCCTTGCTACCAGAATGTATTACAAAACACTAGTACTACTTGTTACCTTTATTACTTGGTATGCAAATAGGCAAAAATATAATTTATTAAAAAAACAAAAACATGCTTTAAAATGTAATCACATGAAAGCAATCATCTACTACACAAAAATGTGTTCAATTTGTCTAAGGTGATTACCCCACTAGGTAAAACAACATCACTTAAAGGAAAAATTCTTCCCCAGTGCATCCTCTTTATGAACCAAACAATGGAAATTTTTCACCTCAGCAAGCTGGCCTCAGGGAGGCTCATCCCTGTTGCCTAGATACGGGTGATATCTCCCTCCGGTGCTTACGGAAGGCTCTGGCACCCCTCGCACCCCTCTGCAAAGAAGACTGGTTAAGGTTCATCAGTCAGTAGTTGTGCCTTCCTCACACATTCCACTGCTCAGACAGATATGGGGCTGGCATACCATGTACTTGTCTGTCACCTGCGAAGCCTTGAAACAAAAAGAAGTCTATTACATTTGCTAAACTGGTTTTTACAATTGTATCAACTCCAGTCCTAGCTCTCATTCACCTTATTTCTAACAATTCCTGAGAATTCTAGTCTAAAGTCACAAAGCAGGTCAACCAACTGGAGTAACAGTTAACCATTCAACTGACTTTTGCCTCCAGAAAAAGTTACTAAGGGATCCACTGGCCTATCACATCAATATGATAAAGTATTCATTTTGCTCAGTTTCTAATTCTGGTAGTGGTTGAAGTTAAAACAATAACAATACTGCCCTGAAACTTCTCGTTAAATACTTAACACCAGATTACAGGATGCAATTACACAAACTCCACAGCAGCAACCTAGGTAAATAAGCATTTTAGTTCACTTAAAATGTTACCCTGCTAAAAATGCAAATACAGCAAATAATTAAATACTAGAATTCATCAAAACTACTGTAATCATGGCGCTTTATACAAAGTATCATAAAACTTGTGATCTGCAACATTTCTGCTACCACTTTTTAGAAGTTTCAGTACTTAAAACTATTTTCTCAGATGATTTTATCTTATTCTTGTTCTATGTACATTTTGTTACCAAAATGTTTCATTCCAATCAGTGACTAGTTTTATTTCCCCGGTATTTAAGAGCACTAGATTTTACTGGTTTTTACATTTTCTTTTCACAACATTTGGACTCATTTTTCTGCAATTCGGCTTTAATATATGAAACTGAATAAAAGCCAGAAATGAAACAAATCATTAGGACGCAAAAGACAAAAAACTGTCTGTAATCCAACGTGAACGAAATGAAAGCTCCATCCATGGTGAAGCTGATCACTATTAAGAAGATGTCCCCGGATCCATTTTAGGACTTTTTGGGATAAGAAGGTTAGGTGTGCAGATTCCCCCACCAGACACCAGCTGACAAGTCCAACTGACATTCAACACTCAAAATGGCTGCACATCTGCAGGCCGCAGGTAACCGTACCTGAGGCGTTGGGCTGACTTCTCCAGCCAAAGACGCAAGGAGACCCCCGTCAATAACCCGGGAGATCGTGGACGCCAATGTCCTGGGGAGGCCCCCTCAATGACCCGGGAGATCTTGCCCTCCCCAATGACTGGAGACTTCAATGACAGGGGGAGATCCCGCACCACCAAAATATCCGGGAACCCCCCCCCCCACAATGACCAGGGAAGATCCTGCCCGTCAAAACCAGGGGAAATCGTCTCTCCCCAATAACCTGAAGAAATAATGCCTCTCTCAAATGACCCGGGGAAATCTGGCCCCACAAGGACCCTGAGAGATCTCTCCTACTCCCATCATCGCGGGAGAGCCCCTACCAAAAAACCAGGGGACACCCGTAATAACCAGAGACCTCGCTCCCCGACGACCCGGAGAAACCCTCCTCCAAAGCCCCTGGGGCGGCAGAGCGGTAGGCCGAGCAGAGCAGGCGTTACCTGCTACTTCAGCCGGTCCCGCGGAGCTTCCGTCCTATTGTTTCTCTCCCACCAAGATGGCGGCCGCTGCGGCGAGCCCCGCCCCCCGCGCCTCACTCCCGGAGCCCCTCACTATTGGCTCGCACCGGGAGCCCAGCTCGCGGACTGGGCGGCCCAAAAAGCGCTGTTGCTAGGGCGCCTGGATTCGTTGTAGCGGCTTCCGGAAGGGGCGGTGCATTGGGGCGGGGTTAGCGAGAGGGGTGGAGTCTTGTCTGCCTCCCTGGGAGAGAGTGGCCAAGGAGGTCAGGTTGGGTGGACAGGTGGGCTTCGAGCCCAGGGGTGCAATACGGGATGCCAGGGGTACAGATGGGTCAGCCAACTGTACCATTTTTCCTGGGTCCCAGCGGTTTCCTAGGATGCAGGACTTTCAATATTAACACTGAGACAGTCTGCAGCAATCTGGGAAGTTGGTCACCCTAGCAGATGGATGGACAGAGGACTGGATGTGGCTGGACAGAAGGATGGACAAAAGAGTGGCTGTAGACGGTGGACAAAGGGCGGTTGTATGCACAGGTGGACAGATGACTGGATGTAGATAGATGGACAAATGACTAGATATAGAGGGGTGAACAGAGGAGCGGCTGTATAGTCCTTTGTGGACTGGTGCGTGACCCAGTGTCCAACCCAGGTTCCACCACGCTCCACACTACAGAGCTTGTCTGAAGCTCGTTTGCCCTGGGCCCTGTGTTAGCCAGAAGGTCTCCCACCTGAGTTAATATCATTGTGGCTGGCAAAAGCAAGGGAGGATGAGGATGCTACTGAGAGTGGGTAGAGCCTCCTACCTGTTCTCTGCTCTTTTAAAAAATCCCTGTGTGCTGGCAGTTTGCAGAGGTGTGGATTCATGCATATACTCATTCATTCAACAACTATTTATGGAGCACCTACGCTCTGTGCTGGAAATACAGCAGTGAACAAAAACAGTAGGAAAAAAAAAAAAGCCTGCCCTTATGAGGATAGGCAGGAAAGATTTCCTGTGACCTGCTGATCTCTCCTCTCTTGGAAGCACAATCCCTGTGTGGCTTCCAGGGCCCCATGCCCTCCTGGTTTCCTCTGACCTCACTGGTTCCTCCTCTTCACCTTTTCTCTGTCTACACTATCGCTCTCATAATCTTACCCAGGGTCATGGCTTCAAATTCCACTTACATGTCTATCACTCCCAAAGGTGTATGTCCGGTCAGACCTTTTCTGAGTGCCAGACTCAATGTCCAGCTATGGACTAGGGACCTGCACTCTGACTTCCTCTTGGCACCTCAAACTCAACTTGTGCCACCCTAGCTCCAGCTCATCCCCCAAACCTACTCCACCCCAACTCCCTCAGCTAAAGTGATGGCAGCTCAGTCCTTCCTACTGTTCAGGCCAAACACTTCAGACTTTGTCTTGACTACTTTCTTTCCCACTTACATTCAATGCATCAGGAAGTCCCGTTGTTTCCATCACATCATCTACGCAGAATGAGACCACTTCTTGCCAGGTCCATGGCTTCCACCTAGTCCAAGCCACCACCATCTCTCCCCAGGACAATGTCACAGCCACATCCCAGTCTTTTGCTGCTGCCCTTGCCACCTTCAGTCGGTTCTCCAAACATCAGCCTATGAATACATGAGTCAGAACCTCTCATACACAGCTCGGAACCCTGCAGTAGCAACTCCCCCAAAGAAAAGCCAGAGCTGGCAAGGGCTCCATTATTCCCCATTACCTCTCTGCCTGCATCTCCTTTGTTCACCTCCAGAAGCACTGCTCATCTCCTAAAGTTTCTCACGTGTCACACTCTGTGCACTCTCATGTCTCAAGTGGAAATTTCTTTTGCTCATGGATGTATCCTGACCATCTCAAACACCAAGTAAGCTCCAGAAATACCTGTTGACTGACTAAATAAAAAGAATGCCATGTGGTATTAAGTGATAAAAAATAAAATGGGGCAGTGGGCTGTTGTGGCAGGATGAGAGTGCCCCAGACCAAGGCTAGCCCTGGGTCAGGCCAAGAAGGCCCCCCACACCCAGTGGAATTACACCCGGCCCAGCTCCTGCTCCTGTTCCCTGTCTGTGGCTTCAGGACCTGCAGTGGCTGCTGTAGCTACAGTATAAAAGCCCAACAGGCACCAGTCATTCAGGCCTTCACAAACAGGCACTGCCCCTTCCTCTGCCCACCCAATCTCCCATTCCAGTGCTCCCATGGGTGGGGAGGAAACTGGACAGGGCAAGGTCTCCCTGGGGGCAGTCCCAGTCTTAATTCACTCTTCCATTCCTTCCGTAAGTGCTTAGCGAGGGCTTACTGGGGCTAGACACTGGGTACATGGCAAGAATGGACACAGCAAGAATTCAAATGATTTACAGAGTCCTTACCATCCAGCGGGGAGTGGATGGGGGAGTGTGTGAAGAATGAATACAGCAAATAACTAATTATGGGCAGAGTGAATACAGTGGAGGAAAGGAACCAAGCTGATGTACAGAGTATGGTGTTTATGTCTAAGGCAGCAGGAAAGGTGAATCTGAGAAGTGGACATCAGAGCTAAGATCAACCAAAGGCATGACTGATCAGGGAAAGATCTAAGAGAAATCATTCCTGGCAGAAAGCATAGCAAGTGCAAAGACCCCAAGGAAAGCACAATTTTGGCATGGTGGACGATTATGAAGATTGTGATTGGGTCTAATGGAAGAAATAGCTCAGAGCTCAATGAAAAGATGCACAGAGCACAAAAGCATGAGGGAATAGACCTGAGATTTGGGGGCCAAATCCAGGAATCCTGATGTGCAAACAATAGGAGTTCCCGACTTGAAGAAAATGCTGTGTTTGCATATGGGAGGTATTGACCACATTCCCAGGCAGTATGGAAGGGAAAGACTATAGTAAAATTCTTAAACTTCAAGGAGAAAGAGGACATTGTACAAGCTCCCAGATGGATAAGACAAGTTATCTACCAAGGAAGAAGAGCCAGCTGTTCTCGAACTCTCCCCCTTAACACAGGCACACTATCTGCTACCTATGCCCAGCCAAGGGACAGTCCTCATACCTGGAGAGGGAAGGTAGCCACTAATGGAATGGAAAAGTACTAGAATTTCCAAATTACCAAAGAAAAATTAAATGAATGGCATCTTCTTAAAAGAGAGAGGGAGTTCCCTGATGGTCCACTGGTTAGGACACGGAGCTCTCACTGCCGGGGCGCCAGGCAATCCCTGGTCAGGGAACTAAGATCCTGAAAGCTTCGAGGTGTGGCCAAAAAAAAAATAAAAGAGAGAGAGAGAGAAAAGGAAAGGAAAGTTATAAGTTAGCTGTATGAAATTGCCAGTATTCAACTGTTTTGACCTATAAAAATGGTAGTTTCGAATAGTTCAACTGAATAAAAAGATGAAACCACAAAGTAAAAAAATAAGAAAGTAATTATGGAATGAGCAAAGTCAAGCATATTTATCATACTAAATAGGGACACCCTGAACCCCCTTTAAAGACCTAGAGACTGGGTTAGATAAACAAAACCCTGCCACATACTATTTATAAGAAAGACACTTGAAACCACAAGAAAAGAAAAGGCTGAAAATAAAGGAGTTGGCAAAGAGTGAGGTCAGGCCAGCACAAACTAGAAGAGAGCAGGAGTAGCCAGTGACATTAAAGAAGGTAGGATTTAAGGTGACAGGCATTGAGCAAAATAAAGAGGACCACTACCTAACAAAGGCACAATTTATGAAAAAGATATGAAATATAAAATAATCACAAGTCAACATACACCAGGTACTAAAACTTTTTTCTTTTTAATGAGGAACTAGACAAGATTGGCATTAACACTATTATTATTACACATTGGCTTAGAGTTCTAGCAAATGTAACAAGGCAAGAAAATGAAATGTTATAAATATTGGAAAGAAAGAGAGTACACACTATCTCTTTAGTTAATGCCATGATTGTAAATCTGGAAAATCCAAAGGACTTTCTTGAAAACTACTACAATTAATAAGAGAAAATTTAAGGTGATAAATACAAGAAAAATATATTTAAAATAATAGCATTTACTAAAAATAAGCCTCTAGAAATAAATAAAAACAAGAAAAACATTCAATTTACAATAACTATAAAATATTTAGGAATAAATTATTAAGAAAAGTATAGGAACTGTATAGGTGGGAAGCCTATAAAATCTTATTAAAGGGGACTTCCCTGGTGGTCCAGTGGTAAAGAATCTGCCTTCCAATGTAGGGGACCCGGGTTCGATCCCTGTCAGGGAACTAAGATCCCACATGCCCCAGGGCAACTAAGCCCCCGTGCCACAACTACTGAGCTCCTGAACCTCAACTAGAGAGCCCGCATGCCACAAACTACAGAGCCCACCCGCCCTGGAGCCCACGCGCCACAACTAGAGAAGAGAAAACTGCCCGCCACAACTAGAGAGAAGCCTGTGCACCGCAAGGAAAGATGTCACATGCCTCAACAAAGATCCCATGTGCTGCTACTAAGATCCCACGCAGCCAAAAATAAATAAAAAATAAGTCGTAAAAAAAAATCTTATTAAAGGACATGAAACCTATAGAATATTACTAAAGGATAAGCTATGAACAAGTGGAAAGACATACTAAATTCATGATATGGTATGTGGTCCAGATCTCAGCCCTCAGCTGTCTCCCTCTGAAAATGGTCCTTGGCAGAAGGCAGCCACCTCACCCAAGGTTAACCACCCCACTCTGAAGGTAACCTTCTGCCCTCCTAGCTACTACTTCTCCTGCAGAGGTAACCACTATTCTGACTTCCGTTACCATAGATAAATTTTGCACATTTAAAATTTCATATATATTGAATTATACAATATGTACTTTTTTGGTGTCTGGCTTTTTTATTCAATGTTGTGTCTATGAGTTTCATCCATATTATTGTGTATTGCTATAGTCTTATCTCTTTTGTGTCTATATAGTATTCCATTACATGACTATACCACAAATTATCCATCTGTTCTACTGTTGATAGCCATCTAGACTGATTCCAGATTTTGGCTAGCATGAATATAGTTTCCATAGATGTTTCTTCACGTGTCTTTTCGTGGACACAAACCATTCATTTCTGCAGCATATAACCCAGGGTGTTTTTGACCCTTCCACCATCATCCTTCGCATGCTGCCTTTTGTCTTCATGCTTGTGGGCCCAGCTTTGCTAGGTAGTTACTGTCTCTCCAGACATCACATTAGTATTCAAAGCAGGAGGAAATCCTGCTGTTGGCACCAGCCACATCTTTCCCCTTTATCAGGTAAGCAAACACCTCCCCAGAACTCCCAGCAGACTTATATTTGTTATTTTTTATTTTTTAAATTAATTAATTAATTTATTTACTTTTGGCTGTGTTGGGTCTTTGTTGCTGCCCATGGGCTTTCTCTAGTTGCTGCAAGCGGGGCTACTCTGTTGCGGTACGTGGGCTTCTCATTGCAGTGGCTTCTCCTGTTGCGGAGCATGGGCTTCAGTAGTTGTGGCGCACGGGCTTAGTTGCTCCGCAGCATGTGGGATCTTCCCGGACCAGGGCTCGAACCTGTGTCCCCTGCATTGGCAGGCAGATTCTTAACCACTGCGCCACCAGGGAAATCCCTAGCAGACTTATATTTATTTCTCAGTGACTAAAACTGGGTCATTTGTGGCCACCCGTAGGTGCAAGCAGGCTGAGAGTTCAGGGAATGGAGTCAGGGAATCACTTGAGACTGGACACTTGCCACCCTGGAAAAAATCCAGATTTGTTAGCAAAGATGAAGGAGAAAAAGCTATTGGGAGGCAACCAACAAAATCTCACAACCTGAAAAGATGTTCAAACTCATCAGAAAGCAAGGAAGGCAAATCAAAGTGAAAAATGTAACAATGGCAAAACTATGGAGAGAGTAAAAAGAGCAGTGGTTGCCAGGCATTTGAGGGAGAGGGAGAGATAAATAGGTGGAGCACAGGAGATTTTTTTAGGGCAGTGAAACTATACTGTATAATACTATAATGGTAGATACATGTTATTAGAATTTGTCAAAACCCATGGAATGTACAACACAAAGAATGCACTCTATGTAAACTATGGACTTTGGTTGATGATGTGTTAACATTGGTTCACTGATTGGAACAAACATGCCACACTAGTGCAGGATGTTGATGGTGAGGGAAGCTGTGTGTTGTGGGGGAAGGAGCTATATGGGAACTCAATTTTGCTATGAACCTAAAACTGCTCTAAAAAAAAAAAGTCTATTTTTTAAAATTAATTAATTAATTAATTAATTAATTTGGTCCCGCTGGGTCTTAGTTGCAGCAGAGGGGCTCCTTAGTTGCGGCTCGCCTACTCCTTAGTTGCGGCATGAAAGTCTTTTTTTTTTTTTTTAAAGAGTAACAATGAGAATAAGTCACTTTATATTTAGTAGACTAGCAAAAGTTAAAAAGAGCTACACCAACTCTGGCTTTCAGGGATGTGAGGAAAAGGATTTGTCCAAACACTGTTGACAAAGGTAAGATCAGTTATAGCCTTTTTGGAAAGCAATTTGACAAACTCCACTAAAATAAAAATACATATGCGGGACTTCCCTGGTGGTCCAGTGGTTAAGACTTTGCCTTCCAATGCAGGGGGTGTGGATTCCATCCCTGGTTGGGGAGCTGATATCCCACATGCCTCAGGGCCAAAAAAACAAAACATAAAACAGAAGCAATATTGTAACAAATTCAATGAAGACTTTCCACATCAAAAAAAAAAGCATATGCTTTTGGGCCCTATAATTCCAATCTTGGGATTCTCACTTATAGAAATAGGTGTAGTGGAAAATATTTGCAAAGTGATGGCCCATTCACAAAAGCACAGTTGGTGACATTTTGGTTCCTCCATATTGTTCTGGTTACTATACTGTGTAACAAATTACCCAAATTTAGTGGCTTAAAATAGCAACATTTATTTTGCTCACAAATCTGACCTTTGTGAAGAGTTCAGTGGAGACTGCTCTTCTCTGCTGCATCAGTCTGGGCTGCTGAAAAGCTAGGGCTGGAATCATCCGAAGGCTCCTCACTTGAATTCTGGTGTCTGATTTTGGCTGTCAGCTAAGACTTTTCTTTTTTCTTTTTTTTTTTTTCTGGCCGCGCCGCCCTCAGCAGTGAGAGCGCCACGTCCTAAGCACTGGACCGCCCAGGAACACCCACACGTGGCCTCTCCATGTGCCCTGGGCTTCCTCACAACATGGTGGTTAGTTTCCAAGGGTGATTGTCCCAAGAGAGAGCAAAACAGGTGGAAGCTGTATCATCTTTCTAACCTAGACTCAGAAGTCACAGAGTCATTTCTGCCTGATTCTATTCATTAGAATCAAAGTCATTAAGGCCAGGCTATATCCAAGGAGAGGGAAATTAGACTCCATGTTTTGTAAGAGAAGTATCAGAAAGTGTGTGGACCCGTTTTAAGTCACCATCAAAAAGAAGGAATTGGAATAAATAATACCACTTGAATTGGAGGGCCTGCCACAAAATTAGGATGAGTGAGAAACGTAAGATGCAGAAAAGTGTATACAAAATGATCTAAATATGTAAACCAAAGACAAACCACTCTGTGTAAATGTGTGTATATATGTATAGTGTGCATATATATATATATGATTATATAAACAAGGAGAAATATAGGCAACATATTCTTGCAACCAAGGGTTCCAGAGAGTGATGGTGATAGAAGGGAGAGGCAGAGGTAAGCACGAGAGAAAAAGATAAAAGACTGCGTTAAAAACTAGAAGTTAGGATGGGTTCTCCCTTATGCATTTAATTATAGGTATATATTTCACCATACGAGGAAAGTGATTTTTTCTTTTTTTTTGGCCGTGCTGAGTGGCTTGCGGATCTTAGTTCCCCGACCAGGGATTGAACCAAGGGCCACAGCAGTGAAAGCACTGAGTCCTAACCACTAGACATCCAGGGAAGTCCTGGAAAGTGATTCTTTAGAGAGGTATGTTTAGGTGATAAAAACAATCAAGAAAGTTATGACCACCTTACCTTAAAACTCAGGCTACAGCAGGGAGGAATGACTGGTGTGCCCCAAGGGGGCTGCAGGGACCTGGCAGTGTTCTTCATCTGGGCTGTACTTTGTGAGTGTTGGGCCTATGAGAAACCAGTGAGCGGAATGTCCTTGTTTTATGCATCCTTGGTATATTCCACACTTAAAATTTTTTTTGAATTTAAAAATTAAAGGAAAGAAAAGCAAACATTGCAGAAAGTTCCTAGTGGGTAGAGTGAAGAGACAGGAGAGGGACCCTGGCCTGGGACTACTGGACACTAGGCTCAGTGGAGTGTCCCAGATGGAGGTATAAATCTGGAGTGAGCAGCATGGAGATAACACCCCAATCCAGGCTGTCCCTGACAAAACCTCCCAGGGAGGGAGAGAGGAAAACACAGAGTGGAGCCCTGGGTTGCTTCAACATTTAACTCTAGCCTCGGTAAAACCTGGCAATGGAGGTTGGAAAAAAACCAGGAGAACTGGATGCTCCTGAGAAGGTGGTGTGTTTTTTTGTTTGTTTGTTTTCGGCAGTGCTGCTTGGCTTGCGATATCTTAGTTCCCCAACCAGGGATCGAACCTGTGCCCCCTGCAATGGAAGCGCGGAGTCCTAACCACTGGACCGCCAGGGAATTCCGAGAAGGTGGTTCTTGAAGCAGGAGGGAGAAGTTCGCCATGGTGAATTTGGCTGAGACTCCAGAGAGCCGGCTCTGCCCTCATCTGTGCATCAGCCCTGTCTGCCCGTGTTAGCCACTCGGGAGGGCAGGGTTGCGCTGTGACAAATGCGAGGTGAGGAGGCAACTGCAGGCAAGTCTTAAGGCTTTTGCTGTGAAGGGAGAACAGTGGGGCAGGAGCTAGAGGAGGACATGGGGGACAGAGGAGGAGCCCTGAGCTTCTGACCCATCGCTTCTGTTTTTTCCCTAAAATCAAGGTGAGGCCATTGCTGGGGGAGGGTGAGCAGGGATGCAAGAGGTTAGAGGACAGGGCCGGGCAGCAAGCAGTGCAAGGGGCCTGGAGGTGAAGGATGGCAGGGAGGTGCTGATCAGAGACCTTAGCTCAGGGATGTAACCAGGCCCCAGGCAGGAATGGGCCAGGGTGAAAGAGGTCATCCAAAGGTAGAGGGGATGAGAGTTGGACCAGGAGGTTGAGGAGACTGCAGTTGGGGAGCCTGATTTATGTGTGTGAACAGCTGTGGCTCCCCTGTGGCACCTTGTCCCTTCCGCGCAGCCCTGGCCCGGGGCTGGAATTGAGGTAGCACTCCTATCTGCTAGGGCCTGGGACTGGGGAGCGGTGGGGATGGGAGTGCATAGAGTTGTTCTGGGATCAGACATCTCTCGGAATTCCTTTCCCTTCCTGTTTCTCAAACAGAGCTGGCCATTCTCACTCAACCTCACCCTCTCCAGCCTGGAGTCCTCCCAGGGCCCCCAGCACTCAAGGATTGGATATGCATCTCTGAGTAGGGAACATGATGTTCTCACCTGGGCAGGGGAAGGACTCAAATCCCAGATGTTCCCCCAACCCCCAGCCAGGCCTGGGACTGGTCCATGTGGGGAGGGGCTGGCTGCAAATCATTCCTAAGAATTTTTTTTTTCCAGAACAAAAGGCAGCAAAATTACCAAGAAAATGATTCCACAGGTCCAGAGTGGAGGTGATTCCCAGCCCATCCTCGACACATACACTCTTGTTACCAGCACATGTGGGGACTGAAGACTCTAGAGAGGCACTCGGAAAAATTCCCATTGTGTTGGAGGCCAGCCTGGTCTCAGCAGGCCCTACACCTGCACTTTTAATGTACCTTCACTTGCATGTTGTAAACCTGGCCCTTTGACCAGGTCCCAGATGTGAGGCTAGCCCTCTTATGTTATAAAATAGTTTCATCCATTTATCAGGTACTAGGATAACCCACCCTAGTTTTCAGTCATCAGGCCAGCTCTGTCAGAGAGTAGGGGCTGCTTTTTCTGTGAGCCCGAGATGCCCAGCTTAAAGTGAGCACAATGGGAGAGACCACACCAGCCACTGGGCCCCAGCCACCTACTGTAGTTGGGCCTTGGCCCAGCCCAGGCATGTGAGAGGCAAGGCTGGAATCCTCCTGGGCCAATGCCTCTGGGCAAAGCCAAGGGCAGTGGGGGTGGATGCCTTCCCATAAGCCTACCTCTTTCTTCACAGTGGAGCAAGCGAAGGCCCTAGATGAGAACTCCAACTCATCCTCGTCTGACTCACCTCAGGCAGGTGCTGCCAGCCTGGTGGAACCATCTTGAGTTCTGAGGTAGAAGCAGTGCCCGAGTTGGAGGTCTGGGGGTCATATACCCTCTGTCCCCCAGCTCCATCCTGGTTGGGAAAGTGCTATGGCTTCCAGAGCTGCCAGAAGGAAGAGCCCCTCATTTGGAGGTCCAGGCCGATTCCTGGGGGCATTTGAGCCCATGCATGGCCCTATTTCTCACCCCAGGCATGGGGCTGGCTGCACAGCTCTGAGACAGGATGCCAGTGGTCCAAGGTGGCTTATGAAGGATTCTCACTTGCCTGGGACTAATGCACAACTGCCTCAAAGGTCTCTTCCCCGCCTGTCCTACAGGCCTAAGACTTAGCTTCAGGTCCCTTGCTTCTTCAGCTGCCTGGGATGGGTTCATGGCAGGTATGGGAATGTGTACTGCAGGTGTCCCTTGACGCCCAGGCCTTTCATTTTCAGAATAAAAATGTCCAGTTTAACTACGCTTGAATATTATGCTGGAAAGTGCTGGTCTGCTCATCTGGTGGGTCTAGACTTTAGCTCTTCCTTTTTACTTGTTTGCTAGGAAAAAAAAAAACCACACCTGCACACCTCTGCCTCCTCTTTCTGGGGGTTGGAGGGCCTAGCCAGAGAGGAGATTGCTGGATCCTAGCTTTCAGCAGCATATACAGTGGCTTTTGACCCTTGCCTCAGTGCAATTCTGCAGAGGGAGGAAGGGCCATGGAGATTTGGCTGGTACTATCTGTTTCGACAGCTCTTCCCCAAGAGCTGACTGGCAAATACCCATTCTTCTGCCTGTCAGGATGGACTGATTAGTGAAGTCAGGTCCTGCTGGCTTTCCTAGTGTCTGGGGTAGCTCCCAGTCCCCCTGTGGTTTCATATTCCAGTCTGGTCAGCCTTCTGCCCTGTAGTCTTCAAATGGGCTGGGCATTGCTTGACTCTGTACACTTAAAGACATAGAATAGAGAGAAGTGCCCACAGGATCAAGGATTCTATTTGGCAAGGAGTCAAAGAGGAAGGGGTGGAAATGTCACACAAAAGAGACACGTCCCACAAAATTTGATTCTTAGCACATCATCACAGAAGGCAACCTAGGCCAGAAAGGCATATCCAGCCAAACTTAATCTTGATATTTAGGATGACTAGCATGAAGATGACAATTTCTGAGATGTCCTTACCTGGAGGGAGCTTTCCTTAAAATCTTAAATCTAGTCTTTCTCTTTTGACAGCTTCCTAGGTGCTTCTGTAACCATAATTATGTGATGCAAGCTAAAGCAGTGAGGAACATTGCATGCTTGTGTGTCCAAACTACTCACTTTAAGAAGAGGCAATGGGAGTCATATAGAGAAAAGCAGCATGACCAAGGGCAACAACAGGCACTGGAAGCATGATCATCCTTGAAATAGGAGACTGGGGCTGCTGTCTATGTGAGCCCAGAAACATGAGGATAAGCTCCATAGCACTGGAGGAAAGGTCCAGGAATGCCCTTCGGACACCAGCGTCATTACTCTTGATAATTCCTGGGATTTAAACAGTGTCAGGAATGGCCACAGCAGGTAATCAAGATTTTGTTCAATGAACAAATGAGCTGAGTCAGACCTAATTTCTGACATTCTAATTCAGAACTTAGATAATACTCATCTCATCTGAATTCACAACTGATTATTTAATATGTTCCTGGTTGACACTCTGCATTTCCCCAATCAGGTAACAGTATGTATCACTCACTGGCCATCATCTGGGATAAGGCATTTGTCTGTAGAGAGGATGGGTAAAGGAAGCAAAATTCATATTTAACATGAATGTCTTGTGAAACAACCCCAATTTCCTTAATCACATTATAAGTAATACTGTTTTAATTCTGTTGCTATAAAATTGATGCACTAAGATTGCTAAGGATATATTCAGGTAAATTTTTTTTTTTTTTTAACTTTTGGCCGCACCATGTGGCATGCAAGATCTTAGTTCTCCAACCAGGGATGGAACCCATACCCCCTGCAGTGGAAGCGCAGAGTCTTAACCACTGGACAGCCAGTGAAGTCCCAATATTCAGGTAATTTTGATGGCACAGATTTCTAGCTTCCTGTTAGAACATACATAGAAAGCAAAGTCCTCCTATGATATTTACTCTTCAAGGCTGAGACTGTGGACCATATGATCTTGTCATAGTCCTGGCACTTCCTAATTGTTCATAGCAATACCACCACCAAAACCACAAAGGCCAAACTATTTAATTTTTAAAGCCTTGAAACAAGGTCAATTTGGCTTTGAGGGTTCAACTAGCAGTTTCTTGGGCCCCACGTGGGTATTTTTTATATTCACTTATTACTTGGCCCTTTTGTACTGCCAGGTGAAGGCAAGATCAAAGTGGAACATGATTTTGTTATAGAATGAGCTTCCTTTGGTCACTGGGAAACATACTATAAATACAGCGGGCTATCGCAGAGTCATTGCTAGTTCTGGTTATAGCCATGTTACAGAGAAGTAAATAATTGTCAGACAGGAGATGTTTTCTGCTGGGCTTCAATGGTGAGTGTATCTTCCCCAGCAAGGGATATACTGGATGCCCTTGTACACCATCCCCAAACAATTCAAATACCATGCTGTCATGGTTAATTTTATGTGTCAACTTACGGGCCGTGGGGTGCCCAGATATTTGGTCAAACATTGTTCTGAGAGTTTCTGAAAAGGTGGTTTTGGATGAGAGTAACATTTAAATCAGTGGACTGAGTAAAGCAGATTGCCCTCCCTAATGTGGGCGGGCCTCATCCAATCAGTTGAAGGTCTGAATAGAACAAAAAGCCTGACTCTCCCAAGTAAGAGAGAATTATCCTGCCTGACTGCCTTCAAACTGGGACATTACCTCTTCCTGGGTCTTAAGCCTGCCAGCCTTTGGGTGGGAAATATGCTATTGGCTCTCCTGGTTCTCAGGTCTTCAGACTCAGACTGGAATTAAACCATCAGCTTTCCTAGGTCTACAGCTTGCCAACTCGCCCTTCATATCTTGGGACTTACATAACTGTGTGAGCCAATTTGTTATAGTAAATCTCTCTCTCTCTCTTTTTTTTTTTTTTTTGGCTGTGCTGTGCGGCTTGTGGGATCTTAGTTCCCTGACCAGGGATTGAACCTGCGGACATGGCAGTGAAAGCGCCAAGTCCTAACCACTGGACTGCCAGGGAATTCCCATAAATCTCTTTATATATACACACACACACCTCACACATACACGCTATTGGTTCTGTTTCTCTGGAGAACCCTAATATACATGTCCAGGCCTCCTCTCTAATTTTTAAGAGCTCACACCCCAATCTCAATAATGTACCTGCTAGATGAATGCTGTGACAGCCTAGAACCCTGAAATGAGGACAAACACACAACACAAGGCTGCACCAAAAATTCAGATATGATTTGTCAGCCTTTATTAACCAAGAGCAAAGCTGAGCCCTAGAGTTTCCTTTTAAAAAACCCAACCTTGTTTATGGCAAACAATGATTTAATATGTTCAATACTACAGAGCAAGAATTGATCACCTTCTAATCACTTATTCTTCTGAGATTAAAATACAAGTGTAAAACAGGTTAAAATAAGATTCTCCCCAATGATTTAAAAATAATTCCAACTGAAAGACATTTCAAACACTATGTGTAGAACTCAGGACCAAAAACACCTTAAAACATTTTTACCTTTGAGGTAGCACAATAATGCTGAATTAGATTTCTTTTATTACAGTGAGCTTAGGAAAACAATGAGGAAACTACCTTTTGCTCAAGGTGGGCTAAATGGTTTTCTGCAAATCCCCCATGAGTTTAGTGACAGTTTTCTCCTTTTTTTAGAAGTATAAAGATAGCCCTGCAGTGTGTAAAAGGAAACCCATGGGAAGGCTGCTTCCCATAAAATAGACATTAGAATCATTGAGGAACGTCAGCAGTCAGGACAGGAGGAACAAGAGGTAATTGTAGTGAAAAACCAAAACAACTTGTATCTTGGCAAGACTGGTTTACAAGTGCATGTCAAGAACAAAAAATTCAACATTAGCCAACTGAAAACAAAATATAGAAGATGACATTCATGGGTCTTTTTCCTTTTTCTCTGTGCAAAAATGCTCATTCAATTTTCCTAAATGAGAGAATTGTTTGTACACTGTGACAGGACATGGAAATGCTGTGTGTCCAGGGGCTGTTGGGTGCCAGTGGCACCTCTCACTGACTACTGTACCGTTGTGACTAGAGAATCTGGGCAATAAGAGGATGAACATGACCTCTCCTGGCTGGAGAATAATTTCTTGACACTTTGCTGCTGAATTCGCTCATTAAACTGTTCAAAGAAAAAGCTCCACCCTGATTTCTGAGAATCTACTGCAATTATACATAACATACTTATATATAAGGACTATGGACTAAGAGGACAGAGCAGATGAACCCTTCCTTCAGAGAATACAACCAAAAGAAGAAAGGGGGTGTGATAAACTGGGGCCAGCAGGAAGAATAATACTGCAGGTTGAACCTCAAGGCTCTCAGGTATATTCTCCACCATGCAAAATCAATAGCAAAGCCAGAAAAGAGATCATGAAGCTCGAACCCATCATAGAAGAGAACAGTATAAAACAATTACCAAAAAGACCTCTTCCCAACACATGCTCCTCCCTGTGAGGCTCAACTCTCAGTGCAGGGCTTGCCCAGCACAATGTGGACACCAGAGTCCTGAGCTGAACTTGGTCTGCCACCTTCGATTCCTCATGCTGTAAAGAGAATTGCAACACTGTCAGACTCCTGGCACCTTGGTAATGGCTGTGTCCTTTTCACTCACACTGGTCCCTGTAAAGTCTCCCTTCCTCAAGTCAGACCCTCAAGGGGCCCTATATGCAGCGAGGGTCTGGACTGATGACCCATACGTCAACCCGCAGTTAGAGCAGGAAGACTTAAACCTGATGAATTCTACTTTGTAAAACAGAAAGCATCAGTAAGTTCGGGGTGTCAAAGAGGCTTCTATGAAGGGGAAGATTGAACTGGGATGTGAAAGAGGGCAAGGTGAGAAGTCCCATCCCTAGCAGCCTGCGCGAGTGACTGGCTCGGAGTTCACAGCTGGCCCTAACTAATGCTGGCATGCGGGGTGTAAGGGAGCATCCACTCTGTTTGTTTATTTATTTATTTTTATTTTTGTTTTTAAAATATTTATTTATTTTATTTGGTTGCGCTGGGTCTTAGTTGAGGCAGGCAGGCTCCTTAGTTGTGGCTCGCCAGCTCCTTAGTTGCAGAATGCAAACTCTTAGTTGTGGCATGCATGTGGGATCTAGTTCCCTGACCAGGGATTGAACCCGGGTCCCCTGTACTGGGAGCGGGGAGTCTTATCCACTGGACCGCCAGGGAAGTTCCCCCGCTCAGTGTTTAAACAGAGTCCTTACACAGTCTGGGGCTACACCTCTGTGTCACTCCTGAAGTTGAATGTACCTGTTACCTGTGTAAGAAACAGGTATGGTTCTTGTCTGCTAAAGTGCAATATCTGCTTTCTTAATTTATATTTGATAATAAAGCAACACCATAGAAAATAAGAACCTCAGAAAACCATGGGAAAAACCACACAGGCTTTCCCAGTGCTAGCTGCCTGTTTTGGAGTATTAGTTAAAATGTTTCACAATTCTGAGAGCTGCAAGGCAGGCTACCTAGGGCAGTCTGAAAGAGTTTCTGCTTTCACTTCATGGAGCACAAGAAAAAGGGAGAATTGACCAAGGTTGTGATGGGTCACCACTCTGAAAATCTCTTGACCATACTGTTCACGGCAAAAGCAGACAGCCTGGCTTAGGAGGACAATGGAAGGTGACCATATGGTCTCCATCACTGTCTACAACAGGAATGACTCAAGCCCCAGCATGTAATCACTTAGGGATTTATTGAGATATACAAGTTAAAAAAATTCATATTGGAGAGAGCCTCTTGATTTAATATAAACTTGGCTATGACATCCAAATTTATCTTTAGGTAAATTTCATACTGCTCTTAGGATCTTTTGTAGCATCTGATTCTAGGTTATTCTGAAGAAAAAAAATTTCATTCTGAAATATATCTAGTTAATTACAATAATTCATTAGAATTCTACCTGATATAATCAAAAGGTTTAAAAAGTTTTAAAATACAAGCTAAATTACTTTCCTCTGAGATTAACAACTGGAACCCTAACTATCCCAACATCTTAATTAGAAAGGTCTTTGCAGTAATTCTATGAAATTGTAAATGATGCTGATTTAAAAAAGCTAACAAAAAGAGCTGATCTTTAAGATGAATGCCTGAGTCAGCTGACAAACTGATATATATGAACATGTCCAGGGGAATTCTCTAAATAGAGAGTTTTGTTTTTTTTTTTTTTCAAAAAAATAGCTGCTTCTTCTTTAAAGAGTTTAAAAATTGATGGTTCAACAAGCAAAGCTACATAACAACTCTGGTGTAGAGGGAAAGGTCTCTCTTCGCCAGCACACTGCCATCAGTCAGTAAGAGCAACTGGTAATAAGAGATGGGCAGGAGTTGCCCAGGAAAGTATTTAGATCAGATACAGTCATGGCACTCCCAGACCCCAGCTCCTTATAAATGGACAGCAATTCACTCATGCAAACTGCACAGAGATTAAACAAAACAAAATCTACTAAAACAAAATAAAACACCCCCGCCCCCAACCCAGAAAACCTTCCCTGGCTCTCTGCTACCTGTAAAATGTGCTAAACTCAAATTTTCTGCTCTAACGTGGGTTCCGACGTCTGATCAGTGTGCTTTGGGGTGCTGACCTGCTGGGCCCTGGGCAGGCCCTTTCCCTAAGCATCACTGAGAGTTTGGGGACAGCTGTCATGTGTGTCACTGTCAGCAGACAGTACAATGCCACAGGACCACAGACCTCCATCACATGTGCCACCATTTTTGATGGTAAAACCAAAGGCTACAGTTGTGGACTTTCTCAAAGGACAAATGAGGAAACGGAAGGCTATAAAAGGTTGGGGGAGGGTGTCTACAGTAATACAACAGGTTTGTGCCAACCTGTGGTAACTTCCAAAAGCAACAGTAGCAGCAAGAGAGGAAAGGAAGATGTTTACACTTTGGACTTTGTATCAGGCACTTAACTTGTTGGAGAGACATGCCATTTTGAACCAAAGATGTGAAAACTGGGTTGGAGTAATCATTACAAGTGGTCTAATAATGGGCTTTCAGAAGCAAAGTGGAGGTGTGGGTTGAACCTCTACCCATCCTTTAGTGCTGACTTCCAAGTTTTCTAAACGCCCACAGCCATAGCAATGGCAGTGGTGGCGGCAACAGCAGGAACAGTTCTGTCACATTTTCTGTTTGTGTTCTGTGGCTGACCAGAAGGTTTTGGGGTCACACTGAGAAGGCTCTGGGGTGTGGCACACCTACTGCCCAGGATCTATCAGATCCATGCTGGAGCCGAACATCTTCACCAGCTGTTCCTCGTAGTGTGAGATGTTCCTCTTCATGATGTCCATGCAGGGCCCCAGAAGCCTCTCAAATGCTTGTACATCCATAACTGCATTGTTAAAAAGAGGTGAGGGAGAGAATAAGTTCTCTACACCAATAATTCAGTCATTTCCCTCATGCAAACCTTTTCTTAAACATATCCATTCACGTTGTAGGAACTGGACTATTGGATACTGGACACTTGGAAAAAGAAGGGATGTTTCTATGTGAACACAGCAGGACTATATCATCTAAGTTTGAGACTTTGCAGAGCGCAGCAGCACTCATTCCCTCTGTTCCCACACAGCCCTGGACACCTGTCTCCATCACTGCTCTTTCCACACAGCCAGGAGGTCTATATGCCTGTTCATAGGCTATTGTCAGTGCTCAAAAATGTTTGCTAATGGAACACATGCACCCATTTCTGGTTGCTCACACAAACTGTTCAAGCCTAGATGTGAGTGAGAGCTGACAGAGTAAGTCAAGGCTTGCTGATGGGAAAAAAATACTGCAAGTTAGAAAAAAAAAAACCACTAATGCATATAGAATTTTTCTTACCTAAGCATTTCACATCTCCCACTGCATAAGCCGAAGCAGCTCTGGGTTTGTTGGTGACCAGTGCAAGCTCTCCAAAGTACTGCCCCTTATGGCAGCGGGCAATCTCGACCTCCTGGTTCCCGCCATCCTTGTTTGCTTTAGTCTAGAGCAGGTAGAGAATATGACTGGGGCTGATTCCAGAATCACAACTAGGCACGTCCAGTTGCACACACTTACATTCCCTTTTCAGTACACTTAACACAATTACTTAGAAATTCATGTTGCAGAGACTCTAACTGTACCATGTAAACTGCATGGGCTAATCTCAGTGGCCTGGTTTAACCAAATGAGTTGGCTTTTACCAAGAGGTAAGGTGTATATATATATATGTATAATATTATTATAGTATATATTAATATGATATATTAATATAGTATATAAAATAGTATATAATATTATGTTAATATACTATATATTAACATATAATAATGCATATTTTTATATATTTTATATTTATATATTATACATATATGAATGCGATCCATTTGGTAGATGCTGACTTCTGAGACACAGGGTAGAAGACAAGGTCTTTTGCTAATTCTTCCTAAATAACGTCAATGCTTCGCATAGGTTAACAGTCACAATTCAGGGCTACTTCTTTTTGACTTGAGGCCATGCTTTTCTCGGACAATACTTTACGTTGACAAATTTTATTTTTAGGTACTATCTGCATCTTAAGTTAGTGGTCCCCCTACCATATTTGTTTAGAAGAGTTAAGTAACTAAATATTTTTAAAAGTAATGTTCAATCTTGAAATATGGTGGTTTAAGAAATCAAGCAGGTTATATTTTGTGCTTTTCAAATTACTGAAAATAAGGTACTATATTTTATTTACTATCTAGAGTTTTTTTTTTTTTAATTAATTAATTAATTTATTTTTGGGTGTGTTGGGTCTTCGTTTCTGTGCGAGGGCTTTCTCCAGTTCCGGAGAGCGGGGGCCACTCTTCATCGCGGGGGCCACTCTTCATCGCGGTGCGCGGGCCTCTCCCATTGCGGAGCACAGGCTCCAGAAGCGCAGGCTCAGTAGTCGTGGCTCACGGGCCTAGTCGCTCTGCGGCATGTGGGATCTTCCCAGACCAGGGCTCGAACCGGTATCCCTTGAATTGGCAGGCAGATTCTTAACCACTGCGCCACCAGGGAAGCAGGGAAGCCCCTAGAGTTTCTTCTTTTTTTTAAAACAAATCCGTCTGCTAAGCTAAGCAATAATTTAAGTAAAAAAAATACTTAAACATTAATAAGAATTAGTCTAAATCTTTAAGAACGACTTTATGTTACAGGCAGATAAATAACTTTTTTAAAGGTTAATTTATTATTATTATTATTAATTTATTTATTTATTTGGCCGCGCTGGGTCTTCGTTGCTGTGCGCGGGCTTTCTCTAGTTGCAGTGAGCGGGGGCTACTCTTTGCTGTGGTGCGCGGTTTCTCATTGCGGTGGCTTGTCTTGCAGAGCACGGTCTCTAGGTGCACAGGCTTCAGGAGCTGCAGAGCGTGGGCCCAGTAGTTGTGGTGTGCAGGCTCTAGAGCGCGGGCTCAGTAGTTGTGGCACACGGGCTTAGTTGCTCTGTGGCATGTGGGATCTTCCCGGACCAGGGATCGAACCCATGTCCCCTGCACTGGCAAGAGGATTCTTAACCACTGCACCACCAGGGAAGTCCCTGAAGGTTAATTTAGAAAAATAAACAAAAGTACCACACTGGCTTACATGGTGTGACTTTTCCTCCTTTCACACTTCTGCCCTGACCTGTCTACTCTGAAGTTGATCTGCCCCTTCCGAGCCAATGCTCTCTTTCCAATTTCTGTTGTATTCTCTGGGACTGCAGACGTGTTCATGTCTACCTAGTCCCTTCTCTAGAGTAGCACTTATCACACTGTACTGTGAACACCAGCCCCCTGGGGGTTTTGATACAATGCAGATTCTGATTCAGTAGGTCTGGGGCAGAGCCCAAGACTGAATTTCTGACAAACTCCCCCTTTCCCAACCCAGTGCCACAGTGCTGCTAGACCTACAAACCCAACACTATGCTGTGATCAGCAGGTGTCACTAAATATGAGAAATGTACAAACATATATCAGTAGTCTAAAAACTATAAGTAAAAAAATATATTTTTAATTAGGAATCAAGCCATCTTATAGGCAGTAATCATATTTTTCTTTCTTTCTCCATACTTAACTTTTACAAAAAATATTCCATAAAAGGTTTTACACTAGGTTGATTTAGTATTATATGTAACTCAGTATTTTAACAAATTCTTTATTCTTAAAAAAATTGAAACAGGAAATCTGATAATGATGGATTTATGGTAAGAATCACTCTTCCCACCTATAGGTCACTGTGTTTTCTAGGTCTCCCTATCCATCAAATGGCCATAATAATAATTGTCCTAGAGACCTCCCTTCCTAGTGCTCTAAAAAGGAAGCTTTTTCATATTCAACACTCACATGTATTTTTTATTATATAATTGCCCCATTTTCTGTTAGGGTGCTTATCCTTTTTCTTATTGATTTGTAGACCAATATTTCTCATATCATTAATTATGTAACAGAGGTAAAGGCAATAGGAACAAGAAAAAATATACTAAATATTTATCAATGAATGGGCTTAAACATTGGTCACTGTCAGTCACATATCTCACATAATGATGGTTTTGATACACTAAACACACTTCACATTATTAAAGCAAACAGTTACTTTCTGTGCATATACCTGGCATCTGGATCTCCCCTGGCATAACTCACACCATCACACATAAACTCACCTTGCTTTTAATCAAGATGCTCACTTCACCGGACTCTATGATGTAAAAGCTATCAGCCTTTTCACCCTGAAAAGGGAGATGAGGTCAGGTCAGAGCCATATATATGTATTAAAGAGGGACACAGAAATAGATCATTTTCACATTGCCTGAGCTTGAATTGGTATTTATTTTCCAAACCTACAAACCAGTCAATGGTTAACAAATTCAGAACAAAACGAGAGGATCCTGATTGCCAGGGATGTTAGTCCAACCATGACTGACAAACATCTCTCACTTCCTAACATGGAGTATTCACATTTGTCTCCATGAATATGCCCCGGCTGGTAACTGCATAGAGCATCAGCCCGCGCACCACAACGAAGAGTAGATCCCCCGCTCGCCGCAACTAGAGAAAGCTCGTGCGCAGCAATGAAGACCCAATGCAGCCAAAAATAAATAACTAAAATAAATTTATTAAAAAAAAAAAAAAGAACACAAACTTTGGAGGGCTTAAACTATCTGATTTTAAGATTTACTATGTAAGGCTACTGTAATCAAGACAGTGCAGTATTATTAACTGAGAGACAGATGTAGATCAATGGAACAAAAAGAGACCAGAAATAGACCCAAACATATATGGCCAATTGGTTTTCAATGCAAGTGTCAAGGCAATGGGATAGGAAAATCTCTTCAACAAATGGTGCTGAAACAATTGGACATCCATATGAAAAACCCTAACCTTATACCATGTAATTAATTCAAAATGGATCATAGATCTAAACGTAAGATCTAAAACTATGAAACTAGAACTGCACGGCTCAGTACAGTAGCCACTAGTCACATGGGCCTACTGGGCACCTGAACTATGGCTTGTATAGATTTATAGGTGCTGTAAGTGTAAAATACACATTGAATTTTAAAGACTGAATATCCCCCAAATGTAAAATATCTCATTATTAAATTTTTATATCACTTAGATGTTGAAATGTAATATTTTAGATATATTAGGCTAAAAATATATTATTAAAATTAAGCTCACCTGTTTCATTTTTTTTTAATTTGGCTACTAAAGTATTTTAAATTGTATGTGGCTCACATAATATTTCTATTGAACAGTGCTTGCCTAGAAGTAAAATAGGAGAAAATCTTACTAACTGTGCAAACATTTTTTTTTAATAGGGCACAAAAAGAGTGAATTACAAGAGAAAAAAATGACAAACTGGACTTGTCAAAATTAAAGACTTCTGCTTTTTAAAAGGTATTATTAATAAAATGAAGAGACAAGTCATGGCCACAGCCACATTTTGGGAGAAATATTTGCAAATCATTTGCCTGATAAAGGATTTGTTCTCAGAGTACATAAAGAATTCTAGGGCTTCCCTGGTGGCGCAGTGGTTAAGAATCTGCCTGCTAATGCAGGGGACATGGGTTCGAGCCCTGGTCTGGGAAGATCCCACATGCCGCGGAGCAACTAAGCCCGTGAGCCACAACTACTGAGCTTGCGCGTCTGGAGCCTGTGCTCCGCAACGGGAGAGGCCGCGACAGTGAGAGGCCCGCGCACCGCGATGAAGAGTGGCCCCTACTCTCCGCAACTGGAGAAAGCTCTCGCACAGAAACGAAGACCCAACACCGCCAAAAATAAATAAATAAATAAATTTAAAAAAAGAATTCTAACAACTCAATATATTAAGAAGACAAATGACCAATTTTAAATAGGGCAAAAGATGTACTTCACCAAAGAAAATATATGGATGGCAAGCAATCACAGGAAAAGATGCTCACCATCATTAGACATTAGGTAAATGCAAAATAAAACCAAAATGAGATAACACTTCATACTAGGATAGCTAACACTAAAGACTTGATACTAAGTGCTGATGAGGATACAGAGCAACTGGAACTCTTGAACACTGCTGGGGGAATGCAGAATGGTACAGACATTTTAAAAAACATTTTGGCAATTTGTTAAACCTATGTTTACCATATGACTCAGCAATTCCATAAAAACATATGTCTATACAAAGACTTGTATTCAAATACTTATTGCAGCTTTATTCATAATTGCCAAAAACTGGAAAGACCCCAAATGTCTCTCAACTGGTGAGTGGAAAGATGAATTATGGTACATCTGTATAATGAAATACTACTCAGCAATAAAAAGGAATGATCCTCTGATACATACAGCAACATGGATAAATCTCAAAAACATTATGCTAAGAGAAAGAAGTCAGACACAAAAAACTACACATTATATGGTTTCATTTATATGAAATTCTAGAAAAGGAATTTTTAGAGCGATAGAAAGCAGGTCAGTGGTTTCCAGGAGCAAGGGAGTGGGTGAGGGGATTTACTTAAAATACAAACAAGGGAGCTTTTTGGGATGACAGAAATGCTATACACTATGATTATAGGGATGGGTTATAAAACTCTCAAATTGTATACTTAAACTTGGTAATTTTACTGTATATAAAATATAGGGTAACAAAGTTGACCAAACAAACAAAACAACATTAAGCATAGTTTCTGCAGTAGGTCTGGGGTGGGGCCCAGGCACTTGAATTTCTAACATTCCTGTATGATGCTAATGCTGGTAGTCCTGGGACCTCAGTTAGAGAAGCCTTGGTCTAGAGACACTGCGGAAAGGGGTCTATAATAAGGTGGGTATCATCTTAATTTGTGTCCATTCTGCACCACCACCTAGCACTCCTATCTTCAAGAACACAGACATCCCAGAAAACACTGTGGTTTTTCATACCTCTTGACATACCTCCTGAAGGCCTGGGGCTTTTCAGGATTAAGTAGAGGTCCTTTGGGAGTAAATTAAAGCACCACAGCTTCAGAAGCAAATGTGGCCAGTCAACATGTCCCATTCCTGCAACTCAGCTCTACATTCTTACCATACTAGTATACCTGCCCTGGAACACAGCTTACACCCACAGGCCTTTGCTCACATTGTTCTCTTGCCCTGAAAGATCCTTCCCTGACCTCAACTGCTGGAACTGCACTTGTTCTTTAAGCTTAGCTCAAAGGGCATTTCCTTCATGAAACCATATAGAATACATCCTGTTCTATATTCTCACTGCCACTCTTTTTTTTAAAAAAATAAATTTATTTATTTATTTATGGCTGCATTGGGTCTTCGTTGCTGCACACGGGCTTTCTCTAGTTGCGGCGAGCTGGGGCTACTGTTTGTTGCGGTGCATGGGCTATAGGCACACAGGCTTCAGTAGTTGTGGCTCGTGGGCTCTAGAGCACAGGTTCAGTAGTTGTGGCACATGGGCTTAGCTGCTCTGCGTCATGTGGGATCTTCCCGGACCAGGGCTCGAACCGGTGTCCCCTGAATTGGCAGGTGGATTCTTAACCACTGCGCCACCAGGGAAGTCCTCAGTGCCATTCTTTTTCCTCTCATTATAGCACTTATATCTGGTCCTACTTGTCTATCTTAATAAATATTTACTGAATCAAACCAATTTCTAATTAAAAGAATTATTAACAGTGGGGCTATCTAGAAAACGAAGGCATTTAGAGATGCCACTTGGAGTAGACATCATTTTTTTTGTTAGTCTTTTTCTCGGGGAGCATCTCTCTCTCCTTTTATGATAAGCCTGATTAATCTCTGTGGTACTGGTGGGCCAACTCCACCTCCAGGGCCCAAGGGTGGTCTGGGATTTAGGCTTGACCAATCTGAGTCTTCCTTCTAGCCCCAGCTCTGGGTTCAGGTATGGACACATTCCCCAACCCAGACCAACCAGACATCTTCCCAGTGGCTCTTTTTTTTTTTAATTAAAAATTTTTTTTTTGGCTGCGCCGTGCAGCTTGTGGGATCTTAGTTCCCCAACCAGGGATCGAACCCATGCCCCCTGCAGTGGAAGCACGGAGTCCTAACCACTGGACCACCAGGGAATTCCCCTTCCCAGTGCTCTTGCCAGAACCACTGGCAGAGAAGTTTTAGACCCTGAAAAGTCTCTAATACTCTTTACATATAATTAAAAATGGAAACATAGGTAGACTAGGAAAATTATTACAGAGCACTCATCATCATGTTCCAGTCCACTGTGATGATCCTTACAGTACCCAAAAATAACATGACGAAAAGGGACAAAGGAAACACTAAAGATACCTTACAAATCTGGTCAGTCACTGAAGACTGGTTTGTGTTAGATTAGCTAAAAGGGACTTTGTGCCAAACATAGAGAGAAGGTACACAACCTTTCGACCTTCTCCAGGTTTTAAACAGTGATGCAGGAAGCTTACTCAGGGTTAAAAGAAAATGACATCCAAAAGAACAAACACCGGAAGCCAAGGAAGGTGAATGGAGGCAAGAGATGTGCATAAGTCAGTGAGCTGAACATCAATGGGCTTTAGAACACTCTGCAGGAAGTGTGCCTGCATACCATGCAACATGAGATCCCCAAAGTGAGAGGACAAATGATGCACTAGTCCTTCAGGAGGTGGCTTCTGGGAAAGGAGCTGGGCAAGGCCCCCACTCACCTGAGTGATTATGCGCTCTCCATCCTTATAGACCTTTTCTCCTATTACATCCACAATCTTCATTCGTTCTGACACCTGGAACAATGAACATACAAATTGTAAGGAAACATCTTAATTAAAAGTCACAAATAGTATCTATACAACATTGAAATGGGCTAGAATAGTATGATTTAAGAAACCTAACGAGAATCGTTTTAACAGCTTTGCTTAAATCCCCATAAACAGACTCTTATTAAAATAGGCTTTACCTCTAGTGATTTAAGAAGCAGCACAGATTCAATAAATGATTCAAACATCTTCCTCTTTTTTGCATTATTTTTCACTATGATTCTTCTAAACGTCACACGGTCCTATAAGAAAGGATATGAAAATTCTGGTAAATGCCTGTATAAGGGAGCATCTATGGTTTAATTAACTATGCCACAGCAAACATTAGAGGTCTCTGGAAGGTACTGGGTCAACTGAGTGTTTAATGATATTTCAATCTCAGTCATCGCTATGAGAAAAAGACCTGTAGCCTGAGCCAGACAGATGTCTCACATGTTGTCACCT